>NW_028125569.1:0-252092 GCF_965194825.1 Balaenoptera physalus
GACAATGGCATGGAGCATTGTGATGAAAAGGGTACTGGAGCACTGTGAGGAAAGGAGTCATGGATCAATGTGATGACAGGGGTCATGGAGCTTTGTGATGAAAAGCGTCATGGAGCATTGTGATGACACGGTCAAGGAACATTGCGATGACAAGAATTCTGGAGCATTGTGATGAAAGTGCATGGAGCATTGTGATTAAAGGTGAAAAGAAGCATTGTGATGATATGGACAGAGAACTTTGTGATGACAGGGTTCATGGAGCATTGTGATGAAAAGTGTCATCGCACATTGTGCTGACAGGGATCATGGAGCTTTTTGGTAAGAGAGGCCTTGGAGATTAGTGATGGCAGGTGTCATGGGGCATTGTGATAACAGCGGTCTTGGAGCATTGTGATGAAAGGGATCATGGAGCACTGTGATTACACGGACCATGGAGCATTGTGAATACAAAGGATATGGAGCATTGAGATGACAGGGTTCATGGAGCATTGTGATGAAAGTGATCATAGATCATTGTGATGACAAGTGTCCTGGAACCTTGTGATGACACGGTTCATGGAGCATTGTGATGACAAGGACCATGGCGAATTGTGATGACATCTGTCATGGGGCATTGTGATGACAGTGGTCATCTAGAATTGTGATGAAAGGTATCATGGAGCACTGTGATGACAGGGGACATGGAACATTGTGATGACAAAGGGCATGGAGCATTGTGATGACAAGTGTCATGGGGCATTGTGATGACATTGGCATGGAGCATTATGATGACAAGAGTTCTGGAGCATTTTGATGACAAGGGCATGGAGCATTGTGATGACAGGGGCCATGGAACATTGTGATGACAAAGGCCATGGAGCATTGTGATGACAAGTGTCATGGGGCATTTTGATGACATTGGCATGGAGCATTATGATGACAAGAGTTCTGGAGCATTTTGATGACAAGGGCATGGAGCATTGTGATGACAGGGCCCATGGAGCATTGTGATGAAAAAGGCCATAGAGCATTGTGATGACAGTGGGCATGGAGCATTGTGATGACATGGGCCATGGGACATTGGGAAGACAAGATTCATGGAGCATTGTGATGACACGGGCATGAAGCATGGTGATGACAACAGACCTGGAGCATTGTGAGGACAAGGGCATGGAGCATTGTGATTACAGGAGACATGGAACATTGTGAAGATATTGGCAGGGATCATTGTGATTAAAGGGATCATGGAGAATTGTGATGACAAAGGCATGGAGCATTGTGATGACAGGGGTCATTGAACATTGTGATTACAAAGACCATGAGGCATTGTGATGACAGGGGCCTTGGAGCATTTTGATGACAATTGTCATCAAGCATAGTGATGACAGCGGTCATTGAGCATTGTGATGAGAAAGACCATGGAGCATGGTGATGACAGAGGCTATGGAGCATTGTGGTGACAAGGCCATGTACCATTGTGATTACAAGGGTCATGGAGCATTGTGATGACAAGAGCAGGGAACCTTGTGGTGACCAGGGTCATGGAGCCTTTTGATGACAAATTTCATGGAACGTTGTGATGACAGGGGTCATGGAGCATTGTGTTGAAAGGGAACATGCGGCAGTGTGATTACAGGGTCCATGGAGCATTGTGAATACATAGGCCATGGAACAATGTGATGACAGGGGTCATGTAGCATTGTGATGACAGGGTCATGGAGCATTGTGATTACAGGTGTCAAGGGGCACTGTGATGACAGGGGTCATGGAGCATTGTGATGAAGATTGTCCTGGAGCTTTGTGATGACAGCGGTCACAGAGAGTTGTGATGAAAGGTATCATACAGCATTGTGATGACAACTGTCATGGATCATTTTGATGACAGGGGTCATGGAATATTCTGACAAAAAGGTTCTTAAAGCATTTTGATGACATGGGTCATGGAGCATTGTGTTGACACGGGCATGGAGAATTTTAATGATAGGATATCTGGAGCATTGTGATGAAAAGGGGATGGAGCATTTTGATGACAGGGTCCAAGGAGCATTGTGCTGACAATGGCATGGAGCATTGTGAAGAAAAGGGTACTGGAGCAAAGTGAGGAAAGGAGTCATGGATCAATGTAATGACAGGGTTCATGGAGCTTTGTGATGACAAGCGTCATGGAGCATTGTGATGACACGGTCAAGGAACATTGCGATGACAAGAATTCTGGAGCATTGTGATGAAAGGGCATGGAGCATTGTGATTAAAGGTGAAAAGAAGCATTGTGATGATATGGACAGAGAACTTTGTGATGACAGGGTTCATGGAGCATTGTGATGAAAAGTGTCATCGAACATTGTGCTGACAGGGATCATGGAGCTTTTTGGTAAGAGAGGCCTTGGAGATTAGTGATGGCAGGTGTCATGGGGCATTGTGATAACAGCGGTCCTGGAGCATTGTGATGAAAGGGATCATGGAGCACTGTGATTACACGGACCATGGAGCATTGTGAATACAAAGGATATGGAGCATTGAGATGACAGGGTTCATGGAGCATTGTGATGAAAGTGATCATAGATCACTGTGATGACAAGTGTCCTGGAACCTTGTGATGACACGGTTCATGGAGCATTGTGATGACAAGGACCATGGCGAATTGTGATGACATCTGTCATGGGGCATTGTGATGACAGTGGTCATCTAGAATTGTGATGAAAGGTATCATGGAGCACTGTGATGACAGGGGCCATGGAACATTGTGATGACAAAGGCAATGGAGCATTGTGATGACAAAGGCCATGGAGCATTGTGATGACAAGTGTCATGGGGCATTGTGATGACATTGGCATGGAGCATTATGATGACAAGAGTTCTGGAGCATTTTGATGACAAGGGCGTGGAGCATTGTGATGACAGGGGCCATGGAACATTGTGATGACAAAGGCCATGGAGCATTGTGATGACAAGTGTCATGGGGCATTTTGATGACATTGGCATGGAGCATTATGATGACAAGGGTTCTGGAGCATTTTGATGACAAGGGCATGGAGCATTGTGATGACAGGACCCATGGAGCATTGTGATGAATAGGGCAGGGAACATTGTGATGACTGGGTTCATGGAGCATTGTGATGAAAGGGACCATGGAGCATTGAGATGACAGGCGTCATGAGGCATGGTGATGACACTGGTCATGGAGCATTGTGATCAAAGAGATCATGGAGCAATATGATAACAGGGGCCATGGAGCATTGTGATGACAGGTGTATTGGAGCATTGTGATGAAAGTAGTCATGGATCATTGTGATGACATGTGCCCTGGAACACTGTGATGACACGGTTCATCGAGTATTGTGATGACAAGGGTCATAGCGAATTGTGATGACAGGTGTCATGGGGCATTGTGATGACATTGATCATCTAGGAATTGTGATGAAAGGTATCATGGAGCAGTGTGATGACTGGGGGCATGAAGCATTGTTATGAAAATTGTCCTGGATTATTGTGATGACAGCAGTCATGGAGAATTGTGATGACAGGGATTTTGCAGCATTGTGTTGACAAGGGTATGGACTATTGTGATGACAATGGTCATGGAGCAATGGGATGAAAGTTCTCATGGAACATCGTGATGCAAAGTGCCTGGGAGCATTGTGACGATAAAGGTCATTGAGCATTGTGATGACAAGTGTCATGGAGCATTGTAGTGAAAGGTTTCATTGTGCAATGTGATGACAAGGGGGATGGAGTATTGTGATGAAACTGGTCCTGGAGCATTGTGATAACAAAAGCCATGGAGCATTGTGATGACAAGGGTCATGGAGCATTGTGATGACAGGCATCATGGAGCATTGTGATGAAAGGGGCCATGGGGAATTGTAATGACAATAGAGAAATGTGATGAAAATGGTCAGCGAGCATAGTGATTAAAGTGGTCATTGAGAATTGTGATGAAAAGCGACATAGAGCATTGTGATGACAAAGGTCAGGAAGAAGTGTGATGACCAGGGTCATGGAGCATTGTGATGACACGGTCATGGAACATTGTGATGACAAGAATTCTGGAGCATTGTGATAACAAGGGCCATGGAGCATTGAGATGCCACGGTCATGGAACATTGTGATGACAAGAATCTGGAGCATTGTGAGGAAAAAGGCATGGAGCATTGTGATTATAGGGGACATGGAGCATTGTGATGACATGGGCAGGGAACACTGTGATGACAGGTGTTATGGAGCAATGTGATGACAAGTGTCATGGAGCATTGTGATGAGAGGGGCCTTGGAGAATTGTGATGACAGGCGTCATGGGGCATTGAGATGGCAGTGGTCATGGAGCATTATGATGAAAGGTGTTATGGAGCACTGTGATTACAGGGGCCATGGAGCATTGTGAATACAAAGGCCATGGAGCATTGAGATGACAGTGGTCATGGAGCATTGTGATGAAAGTGGTAATGGATCATTGTGATGACAAGTGTCCTGGGACCCTGTGATGACATGGTTCATGGAGCATTGTGATGACAATGGTCATGGCGAATTGTGGTGACAATGTCATGGGGCATTGTGAAGGCAGTGGTCATCTAGAAATGTGATTAAAGTTATTATGGAGCACAGTAATGAGAGGGTCCATGGAGCATTGTGATGACAAGTGTCATGGAGCAAGGTGATGAAACGGACATGGAGCATTTTAATGACAAGAATTCTGGAGCCTTGTGATGACAAGGACATGGAGCATTGTGATTACAGGTGCCATGGAGCAGTGTGATGAAAAAGGCTTGGAGCACTGTGATGACAAGGGCCAAGGAGCATTGTGATTATAGGGCTCATAGGGCGTTGTGATGAGTGAGGTCATGGAGCATTGAGATGAAACGGGTCATGGAACACTGTGATTACAGGGGACATGGAGCATTGTGATGACAAAGGCCAAGGAGCATTGTGATGACAGGTGTCATGGAGCATTGAGATGAAACGGGTCATGGACCATTATGATGACAGGTATCATGGAGAATTGTGATGACAGTGGCCATGGGGAATTTGGATGAAAGGCGTACTGGAGCATTGTGAGGAAATGTTTCATGGAGCATTGTGATGACAAGGCCCATGGACCATCATGATGAGAGGGGTCATGGGGCATTGTGTAGACAGGGGTCATGGAGCATTGTGATGAAAAAGGCCATAGAGCATTGTGATGACAGTGGTCATGGAACATTGTGATGACATGGGCCCTGGAGCATTGTGAAGACAAGATTCATGGAGCATTGTGATGACACGGGCATGAAGTATGGTGATGATATCAGACCTGGAGCATTGTGAGGACAAGGGCATGGAGCATTGTGATTACAGGAGACATGGAACATTGTGAAGATATTTCAGGGATCATTGTGATTAAAGGGATCATGGAGAATTGTGATGACAAAGGCATGGAGCATTGTGATGACAGGGGTCATTGAGCATTGTGATTACAAAGACCATGAGGCATTGTGATGACATGGGCCTTGGAGCATTTTGATGACAATGGTCATCAAGCATAGTGATGACAGCGGTCATTGAGCATTGTGATGAGAAAGACCATGGAGCATGATGATGACAGAGGCTATGGAGCATTGTGGTGACAAGGCCATGTACCATTGTGATTACAAGGGTCATGGAGCATTGTGATGACAAGAGCAGGGAACCTTGTGGTGACCAGGGTCATGGAGCCTTTTGATGACAAATTTCATGGAACGTTGTGATGACAGGGGTCATGTAGCATTGTGATGACAGGGTCATGGAGCATTGTGATTACAGGTGTCAAGGGGCACTGTGATGACAGGGGGCATGAAGCATTGTGATGAAGATTGTCCTGGAGCATTGTGATGACAGCGGTCACAGAGAGTTGTGATGAAAGGTATCATACAGCATTGTGATGACAACTGTCATGGATCACTTTGATGACAGGGGTCATGGAATATTCTGACAACAAAGTTCATAAAGCAATTTGATGACATGGGTCATGGAGCATTGTGTTGACACGGGCATGAAGAATTGTAATGATAGGATATCTGGAGCATTGTGATGAAAAGGGGATGGAGCATTTTGATGACAGGGTCCAAAGAGCATTGTGCTGACAATGGCATGGAGCATTGTGAAGAAAAGGGTACTGGAGCAAAGTGAGGAAAGGAGTCATGGATCAATGTAATGACAGGGTTCATGGAGCTTTGTGATGACAAGCGTCATGGAGCATTGTGATGACACGGTCAAGGAACATTGCGATGACAAGAATTCTGGAGCATTGTGATGAAAGGGCATGGAGCATTGTGATTAAAGGTGAAAAGAAGCATTGTGATGATATGGACAGAGAACGTTGTGATGACAGGGTTCATGGAGCATTGTGATGAAAAGTGTCATCGAACATTGTGCTGACAGGGATCATGGAGCTTTTTGGTAAGAGAGGCCTTGGAGATTAGTGATGGCAGGTGTCATGGGGCATTGTGATAACAGTGGTCTTGGAGCATTGTGATGAAAGGGATCATGGAGCACTGTGATTACACGGACCATGGAGCATTGTGAATACAAAGGATATGGAGCATTGAGATGACAGGGTTCATGGAGCATTGTGATGAAAGTGATCATAGATCACTGTGATGACAAGTGTCCTGGAACCTTGTGATGACACGGTTCATGGAGCATTGTGATGACAAGGACCATGGCGAATTGTGATGACATCTGTCATGGGGCATTGTGATGACAGTGGTCATCTAGAATTGTGATGAAAGGTATCATGGAGCACTGTGATGACAGGGGCCATGGAACATTGTGATGACAAAGGCCATGGAGCATTGTGATGACAAAGGCCATGGAGCATTGTGATGACAAGTGTCATGCGGCATTGTGATGACATTGGCATGGAGCATTATGATGACAAGAGTTCTGGAGCATTTTGATGACAAGGGCGTGGAACATTGTGATGACAGGGGCCATGGAACATTGTGATGACAAAGGCCATGGAGCATTGTGATGACAAGTGTCATGGGGCATTTTGATGACATTGGCATGGAGCATTATGAAGACAAGGGTTCTGGAGCATTTTGATGACAAGGGCATGGAGCATTGTGATGACAGGACCCATGGAGCATTGTGATGAAAAGGGCAGGGAACATTGTGATAACTGGGTTCATGGAGCATTGTGATGAAAGGGACCATGGAGCATTGAGATGACAGGCGTCATGAGGCATGGTGATGACACTGGTCATGGAGCATTGTGATCAAAGAGATCATGGAGCAATATGATAACAGGGGCCATGGAGCATTGTGATGACAGGTGTATTGGAGCATTGTGATGAAAGTAGTCATGGATCATTGTGATGACATGTGCCCTGGAACACTGTGATGACACGGTTCATCGAGTATTGTGATGACAAGGGTCATAGCGAATTGTGATGACAGGTGTCATGGGGCATTGTGATGACATTGATCATCTAGGAATTGTGATGAAAGGTATCATGGAGCAGTGTGATGACTGGGGGCATGAAGCATTGTTATGAAAATTGTCCTGGATTATTGTGATGACAGGGATTTTGCAGCATTGTGTTGACAAGGGTATGGACTATTGTGATGACAATGGTCATGGAGCAATGGGATGAAAGTTTTCATGGAACATCGTGATGCAAAGTGCCTGGGAGCATTGTGACGATAAAGGTCATTGAGCATTGTGATGACTAGTGTCATGGAGCATTGTAGTGAAAGGTTTCATTGTGCAATGTGATGACAAGGGGGATGGAGTATTGTGATGAAACTGGTCCTGGAACATTGTGATAACAAAAGCCATGGAGCATTGTGATGACAAGGGTCATGGAGCATTGTGATGACAGGCATCATGGAGCATTGTGATGAAAGGGGCCATGGGGAATTGTAATGACAATAGAGAAATGTGATGAAAATGGTCAGCGAGCATAGTGATTAAAGTGGTCATTGAGAATTGTGATGAAAAGCGACATAGAGCATTGTGATGACAAAGGTCAGGAAGAAGTGTGATGACCAGGGTCATGGAGCATTGTGATGACACGGTCATGGAACATTGTGATGACAAGAATTCTGGAGCATTGTGATGACAAGGGCCATGGAGCATTGAGATGCCACGGTCATGGAACATTGTGATGACAAGAATCTGGAGCATTGTGAGGAAAAAGGCATGGAGCATTGTGATTATAGGGGACATGGAGCATTGTGATGACATGGGCAGGGAACACTGTGATGACAGGTGTTATGGAGCAATGTGATGACAAGTGTCATGGAGCATTGTGATGAGAGGGGCCTTGGAGAATTGTGATGACAGGCGTCATGGGGCATTGAGATGGCAGTGGTCATGGAGCATTATGATGAAAGGTGTTATGGAGCACTGTGATTACAGGGGCCATGGAGCATTGTGAATACAAAGGCCATGGAGCATTGAGATGACAGTGGTCATGGAGCATTGTGATGAAAGTGGTAATGGATCATTGTGATGACAAGTGTCCTGGGACCCTGTGATGACATGGTTCATGGAGCATTGTGATGACAATGGTCATGGCGAATTTTGGTGACAATGTCATGGGGCATTGTGAAGGCAGTGGTCATCTAGAAATGTGATTAAAGTTATTATGGAGCACAGTAATGAGAGGGTCCATGGAGCATTGTGATGACAAGTGTCATGGAGCAAGGTGATGAAACGGACATGGAGCATTTTAATGACAAGAATTCTGGAGCCTTGTGATGACAAGGACATGGAGCATTGTGATTACAGGTGCCATGGAGCAGTGTGATGAAAAAGGCTTGGAGCACTGTGATGACAAGGGCCAAGGAGCATTGTGATTATAGGGCTCATAGGGCGTTGTGATGAGTGAGGTCATGGAGCATTGAGATGAAACGGGTCATGGAACACTGTGATTACAGGGGACATGGAGCATTGTGATGACAAAGGCCAAGGAGCATTGTGATGACAGGTGTCATGGAGCATTGAGATGAAACGGGTCATGGACCATTATGGTGACAGGTATCATGGAGAATTGTGATGACAGTGGCCATGGGGAATTTGGATGAAAGGCGTACTGGAGCATTGTGAGGAAATGTTTCATGGAGCATTGTGATGACAAGGCCCATGGACCATCATGATGAGAGGGGTCATGGGGCATTGTGTAGACAGGGGTCATGGGGCATTGTGATGAAAAAGGCCATAGAGCATTGTGATGACAGTGGTCATGGAACATTGTGATGACATGGGCCCTGGAGCATTGTGAAGACAAGATTCATGGAGCATTGTGATGACACGGGCATGAAGTATGGTGATGATATCAGACCTGGAGCATTGTGAGGACAAGGGCATGGAGCATTGTGATTACAGGAGACATGGACCATTGTGAAGATATTTCAGGGATCATTGTGATTAAAGGGATCATGGAGAATTGTGATGACAAAGGCATGGAGCATTGTGATGACAGGGGTCATTGAGCATTGTGATTACAAAGACCATGAGGCATTGTGATGACATGGGCCTTGGAGCATTTTGATGACAATGGTCATCAAGCATAGTGATGACAGCGGTCATTGAGCATTGTGATGAGAAAGACCATGGAGCATGATGATGACAGAGGCTATGGAGCATTGTGGTGACAAGGCCATGTACCATTGTGATTACAAGGGTCATGGAGCATTGTGATGACAAGAGCAGGGAACCTTGTGGTGACCAGGGTCATGGAGCCTTTTGATGACAAATTTCATGGAACGTTGTGATGACAGGGGTCATGTAGCATTGTGATGACAGGGTCATGGAGCATTGTGATTACAGGTGTCAAGGGGCACTGTGATGACAGGGGGCATGAAGCATTGTGATGAAGATTGTCCTGGAGCATTGTGATGACAGCGGTCACAGAGAGTTGTGATGAAAGGTATCATACAGCATTGTGATGACAACTGTCATGGATCATTTTGATGACAGGGGTCATGGAATATTCTGACAACAAGGTTCATAAAGCAATTTGATGACATGGGTCATGGAGCATTGTGTTGACACGGGCATGGAGAATTGTAATGATAGGATATCTGGAGCATTGTGATGAAAAGGGGATGGAGCATTTTGATGACAGGGTCCAAAGAGCATTGTGCTGACAATGGCATGGAGCATTGTGAAGAAAAGGGTACTGGAGCAAAGTGAGGAAAGGAGTCATGGATCAATGTAATGACAGGGTTCATGGAGCTTTGTGATGACAAGCGTCATGGAGCATTGTGATGACACGGTCAAGGAACATTGCGATGACAAGAATTCTGGAGCATTGTGATGAAAGGGCATGGAGCATTGTGATTAAAGGTGAAAAGAAGCATTGTGATGATATGGACAGAGAACTTTGTGATGACAGTGTTCATGGAGCATTGTGATGAAAAGTGTCATCGAACATTGTGCTGACAGGGATCATGGAGCTTTTTGGTAAGAGAGGCCTTGGAGATTAGTGATGGCAGGTGTCATGGGGCATTGTGATAACAGTGGTCTTGGAGCATTGTGATGAAAGGGATCATGGAGCACTGTGATTACACGGACCATGGAGCATTGTGAATACAAAGGATATGGAGCATTGAGATGACAGGGTTCATGGAGCATTGTGATGAAAGTGATCATAGATCACTGTGATGACAAGTGTCCTGGAACCTTGTGATGACACGGTTCATGAAGCATTGTGATGACAAGGACCATGGCGAATTGTGATGACATCTGTCATGGGGCATTGTGATGACAGTGGTCATCTAGAATTGTGATGAAAGGTATCATGGAGGACTGTGATGACAGGGGCCATGGAACATTGTGATGACAAAGGCCATGGAGCATTGTGATGACAAAGGCCATGGAGCATTGTGATGACAAGTGTCATGGGGCATTGTGATGACATTGGCATGGAGCATTATGATGACAAGAGTTCTGGAGCATTTTGATGACAAGGGCGTGGAACATTGTGATGACAGGGGCCATGGAACATTGTGATGACAAAGGCCATGGAGCATTGTGATGACAAGTGTCATGGGGCATTTTGATGACATTGGCATGGAGCATTATGATGACAAGAGTTCTGGAGCATTTTGATGACAAGGGCATGGAGCATTGTGATGACAGTGCCCATGGAGCATTGTGATGAAAAAGGCCATAGAGCATTGTGATGACTGTGGTCATGGAGCATTGTGATGACATGGGCCATGGAGCATTGGGAAGACAAGATTCATGGATCATTGTGATGACACGGGCATGAAGCATGGTGATGACAACAGACCTGGAGCATTGTGAGGACAAGGGCATGGAGCATTGTGATGACAGGGGTCATTGAACATTGTGATTACAAAGACCATGAGGCATTGTGATGAAAGGGGCCTTGGAGCATTTTGATGAAAATTGTCATCAAGCATAGTGATGACAGCGGTCATTGAGCATTGTGATGAGAAAGACCATGGAGCATGGTGATGACAGAGGCTATGGAGCATTGTGGTGACAAGGCCATGTACCATTGTGATTACAAGGGTCATGGAGCATTGTGATGACAAGAGCAGGGAACCTTGTGGTGACCAGGGTCATGGAGCCTTTTGATGACAAATTTCATGGAACGTTGTGATGACAGGGGTCATGGAGCATTGTGTTGAAAGGGAACATGGGGCAGTGTGATTACAGGGTCCATGGAGCATTGTGAATACATAGGCCATGGAACAATGTGATGACAGGGGTCATGTAGCATTGTGATGACAGGGTCATGGAGCATTGTGATTACAGGTGTCAAGGGGCACTGTGATGACAGGGGGCATGGAGCATTGTGATGAAGATTGTCCTGGAGCTTTGTGATGACAGCGGTCACAGAGAGTTGTGATGAAAGGTATCATACAGCATTGTGATGACAACTGTCATGGATCATTTTGATGACAGGGGTCATGGAATATTCTGACAAAAAGGTTCTTAAAGCATTTTGATGACATGGGTCATGGAGCATTGTGTTGACACGGGCATGGAGAATTGTAATGATAGGATATCTGGAGCATTGTGATGAAAAGGGGATGGAGCATTTTGATGACAGGGTCCAAGGAGCATTGTGCTGACAATGGCATGGAGCATTGTGAAGAAAAGGGTACTGGAGCAAAGTGAGGAAAGGAGTCATGGATCAATGTAATGACAGGGTTCATGGAGCTTTGTAATGACAAGCGTCATGGAGCATTGTGATGACACGGTCAAGGAACATTGCGATGACAAGAATTCTGGAGCATTGTGATGAAAGGGCATGGAGCATTGTGATTAAAGGTGAAAAGAAGCATTGTGATGATATGGACAGAGAACTTTGTGATGACAGGGTTCATGGAGCATTGTGATGAAAAGTGTCATCGAACATTGTGCTGACAGGGATCATGGAGCTTTTTGGTAAGAGAGGCCTTGGAGATTAGTGATGGCAGGTGTCATGGGGCATTGTGATAACAGCGGTCTTGGAGCATTGTGATGAAAGGGATCATGGAGCACTGTGATTACACGGGCCATGGAGCATTGTGAATACAAAGGATATGGATCATTGAGATGACAGGGTTCATGGAGCATTGTGATGAAAGTGATCATAGATCACTGTGATGACAAGTGTCCTGGAACCTTGTGATGACACGGTTCATGGAGCATTGTGATGACAAGGACCATGGCGAATTGTGATGACATCTGTCATGGGGCATTGTGATGACAGTGGTCATCTAGAATTGTGATGAAAGGTATCATGGAGCACTGTGATGACAGGGGCCATGGAACATTGTGATGACAAAGGCCATGGAGCATTATGATGACAAAGGCCATGGAGCATTGTGATGACAAGTGTCATGGGGCATTGTGATGACATTGGCATGGAGCATTATGATGACAAGAGTTCTGGAGCATTTTGATGACAAGGGCGTGGAGCATTGTGATGACAGGGGCCATGGAACATTGTGATGACAAAGGCCATGGAGCATTGCGATGACAAGTGTCATGGGGCATTTTGATGACATTGGCATGGAGCATTATGAAGACAAGGGTTCTGGAGCATTTTGATGACAAGGGCATGGAGCATTGTGATGACAGGACCCATGGAGCATTGTGATGAATAGGGCAGGGAACATTGTGATGACTGGGTTCATGGAGCATTGTGATGAAAGGGACCATGGAGCATTGAGATGACAGGCGTCATGAGGCATGGTGATGACACTGGTCATGGAGCATTGTGATCAAAGAGATCATGGAGCAATATGATAACAGGGGCCATGGAGCATTGTGATGACAGGTGTATTGGAGCATTGTGATGAAAGTAGTCATGGATCATTGTGATGACATGTGCCCTGGAACACTGTGATGACACGGTTCATCGAGTATTGTGATGACAAGGGTCATAGCGAATTGTGATGACAGGTGTCATGGGGCATTGTGATGACATTGATCATCTAGGAATTGTGATGAAAGGTATCATGGAGCAGTGTGATGACTGGGGGCATGAAGCATTGTTATGAAAATTGTCCTGGATTATTGTGATGACAGGGATTTTGCAGCATTGTGTTGACAAGGGTATGGACTATTGTGATGACAATGGTCATGGAGCAATGGGATGAAAGTTTTCATGGAACATCGTGATGCAAAGTGCCTGGGAGCATTGTGACGATAAAGGTCATTGAGCATTGTGATGACTAGTGTCATGGAGCATTGTAGTGAAAGGTTTCATTGTGCAATGTGATGACAAGGGGGATGGAGTATTGTGATGAAACTGGTCCTGGAGCATTGTGATAACAAAAGCCATGGAGCATTGTGATGACAAGGGTCATGGAGCATTGTGATGACAGGCATCATGGAGCATTGTGATGAAAGGGGCCATGGGGAATTGTAATGAAAATAGAGAAATGTGATGAAAATGGTCAGCGAGCATAGTGATTAAAGTGGTCATTGAGAATTGTGATGAAAAGCGACATAGAGCATTGTGATGACAAAGGTCAGGAAGAAGTGTGATGACCAGGGTCATGGAGCATTGTGATGACACGGTCATGGAACATTGTGATGACAAGAATTCTGGAGCATTGTGATGACAAGGGCCATGGAGCATTGTGATGCCACGGTCATGGAACATTGTGATGACAAGAATTCTGGAGCATTGTGAGGAAAAAGGCATGGAGCACTGTGATTATAGGGGACATGGGGCATTGTGATGACAGGTGTCATTGAGCATTGTGATTACAAAGATCATGAGGCATTGTGATGACATGGGCCTTGGAGCATTTTGATGACAATGGTCATCAAGCATAGTGATGACAGCGGTCATTGAGCATTGTGATGAGAAAGACCATGGAGCATGATGATGACAGAGGCTATGGAGCATTGTGGTGACAAGGCCATGTACCATTGTGATTACAAGGGTCATGGAGCATTGTGATGACAAGAGCAGGGAACCTTGTGGTGACCAGGGTCATGGAGCCTTTTGATGACAAATTTCATGGAACGTTGTGATGACAGGGGTCATGTAGCATTGTGATGACAGGGTCATGGAGCATTGTGATTACAGGTGTCAAGGGGCACTGTGATGACAGGGGGCATGAAGCATTGTGATGAAGATTGTCCTGGAGCATTGTGATGACAGCGGTCACAGAGAGTTGTGATGAAAGGTATCATACAGCATTGTGATGACAACTGTCATGGATCACTTTGATGACAGGGGTCATGGAATATTCTGACAACAAAGTTCATAAAGCAATTTGATGACATGGGTCATGGAGCATTGTGTTGACACGGGCATGAAGAATTGTAATGATAGGATATCTGGAGCATTGTGATGAAAAGGGGATGGAGCATTTTGATGACAGGGTCCAAAGAGCATTGTGCTGACAATGGCATGGAGCATTGTGAAGAAAAGGGTACTGGAGCAAAGTGAGGAAAGGAGTCATGGATCAATGTAATGACAGGGTTCATGGAGCTTTGTGATGACAAGCGTCATGGAGCATTGTGATGACACGGTCAAGGAACATTGCGATGACAAGAATTCTGGAGCATTGTGATGAAAGGGCATGGAGCATTGTGATTAAAGGTGAAAAGAAGCATTGTGATGATATGGACAGAGAACGTTGTGATGACAGGGTTCATGGAGCATTGTGATGAAAAGTGTCATCGAACATTGTGCTGACAGGGATCATGGAGCTTTTTGGTAAGAGAGGCCTTGGAGATTAGTGATGGCAGGTGTCATGGGGCATTGTGATAACAGTGGTCTTGGAGCATTGTGATGAAAGGGATCATGGAGCACTGTGATTACACGGACCATGGAGCATTGTGAATACAAAGGATATGGAGCATTGAGATGACAGGGTTCATGGAGCATTGTGATGAAAGTGATCATAGATCACTGTGATGACAAGTGTCCTGGAACCTTGTGATGACACGGTTCATGGAGCATTGTGATGACAAGGACCATGGCGAATTGTGATGACATCTGTCATGGGGCATTGTGATGACAGTGGTCATCTAGAATTGTGATGAAAGGTATCATGGAGCACTGTGATGACAGGGGCCATGGAACATTGTGATGACAAAGGCCATGGAGCATTGTGATGACAAAGGCCATGGAGCATTGTGATGACAAGTGTCATGCGGCATTGTGATGACATTGGCATGGAGCATTATGATGACAAGAGTTCTGGAGCATTTTGATGACAAGGGCGTGGAACATTGTGATGACAGGGGCCATGGAACATTGTGATGACAAAGGCCATGGAGCATTGTGATGACAAGTGTCATGGGGCATTTTGATGACATTGGCATGGAGCATTATGAAGACAAGGGTTCTGGAGCATTTTGATGACAAGGGCATGGAGCATTGTGATGACAGGACCCATGGAGCATTGTGATGAAAAGGGCAGGGAACATTGTGATAACTGGGTTCATGGAGCATTGTGATGAAAGGGACCATGGAGCATTGAGATGACAGGCGTCATGAGGCATGGTGATGACACTGGTCATGGAGCATTGTGATCAAAGAGATCATGGAGCAATATGATAACAGGGGCCATGGAGCATTGTGATGACAGGTGTATTGGAGCATTGTGATGAAAGTAGTCATGGATCATTGTGATGACATGTGCCCTGGAACACTGTGATGACACGGTTCATCGAGTATTGTGATGACAAGGGTCATAGCGAATTGTGATGACAGGTGTCATGGGGCATTGTGATGACATTGATCATCTAGGAATTGTGATGAAAGGTATCATGGAGCAGTGTGATGACTGGGGGCATGAAGCATTGTTATGAAAATTGTCCTGGATTATTGTGATGACAGGGATTTTGCAGCATTGTGTTGACAAGGGTATGGACTATTGTGATGACAATGGTCATGGAGCAATGGGATGAAAGTTTTCATGGAACATCGTGATGCAAAGTGCCTGGGAGCATTGTGACGATAAAGGTCATTGAGCATTGTGATGACTAGTGTCATGGAGCATTGTAGTGAAAGGTTTCATTGTGCAATGTGATGACAAGGGGGATGGAGTATTGTGATGAAACTGGTCCTGGAACATTGTGATAACAAAAGCCATGGAGCATTGTGATGACAAGGGTCATGGAGCATTGTGATGACAGGCATCATGGAGCATTGTGATGAAAGGGGCCATGGGGAATTGTAATGACAATAGAGAAATGTGATGAAAATGGTCAGCGAGCATAGTGATTAAAGTGGTCATTGAGAATTGTGATGAAAAGCGACATAGAGCATTGTGATGACAAAGGTCAGGAAGAAGTGTGATGACCAGGGTCATGGAGCATTGTGATGACACGGTCATGGAACATTGTGATGACAAGAATTCTGGAGCATTGTGATGACAAGGGCCATGGAGCATTGAGATGCCACGGTCATGGAACATTGTGATGACAAGAATCTGGAGCATTGTGAGGAAAAAGGCATGGAGCATTGTGATTATAGGGGACATGGAGCATTGTGATGACATGGGCAGGGAACACTGTGATGACAGGTGTTATGGAGCAATGTGATGACAAGTGTCATGGAGCATTGTGATGAGAGGGGCCTTGGAGAATTGTGATGACAGGCGTCATGGGGCATTGAGATGGCAGTGGTCATGGAGCATTATGATGAAAGGTGTTATGGAGCACTGTGATTACAGGGGCCATGGAGCATTGTGAATACAAAGGCCATGGAGCATTGAGATGACAGTGGTCATGGAGCATTGTGATGAAAGTGGTAATGGATCATTGTGATGACAAGTGTCCTGGGACCCTGTGATGACATGGTTCATGGAGCATTGTGATGACAATGGTCATGGCGAATTTTGGTGACAATGTCATGGGGCATTGTGAAGGCAGTGGTCATCTAGAAATGTGATTAAAGTTATTATGGAGCACAGTAATGAGAGGGTCCATGGAGCATTGTGATGACAAGTGTCATGGAGCAAGGTGATGAAACGGACATGGAGCATTTTAATGACAAGAATTCTGGAGCCTTGTGATGACAAGGACATGGAGCATTGTGATTACAGGTGCCATGGAGCAGTGTGATGAAAAAGGCTTGGAGCACTGTGATGACAAGGGCCAAGGAGCATTGTGATTATAGGGCTCATAGGGCGTTGTGATGAGTGAGGTCATGGAGCATTGAGATGAAACGGGTCATGGAACACTGTGATTACAGGGGACATGGAGCATTGTGATGACAAAGGCCAAGGAGCATTGTGATGACAGGTGTCATGGAGCATTGAGATGAAACGGGTCATGGACCATTATGGTGACAGGTATCATGGAGAATTGTGATGACAGTGGCCATGGGGAATTTGGATGAAAGGCGTACTGGAGCATTGTGAGGAAATGTTTCATGGAGCATTGTGATGACAAGGCCCATGGACCATCATGATGAGAGGGGTCATGGGGCATTGTGTAGACAGGGGTCATGGGGCATTGTGATGAAAAAGGCCATAGAGCATTGTGATGACAGTGGTCATGGAACATTGTGATGACATGGGCCCTGGAGCATTGTGAAGACAAGATTCATGGAGCATTGTGATGACACGGGCATGAAGTATGGTGATGATATCAGACCTGGAGCATTGTGAGGACAAGGGCATGGAGCATTGTGATTACAGGAGACATGGACCATTGTGAAGATATTTCAGGGATCATTGTGATTAAAGGGATCATGGAGAATTGTGATGACAAAGGCATGGAGCATTGTGATGACAGGGGTCATTGAGCATTGTGATTACAAAGACCATGAGGCATTGTGATGACATGGGCCTTGGAGCATTTTGATGACAATGGTCATCAAGCATAGTGATGACAGCGGTCATTGAGCATTGTGATGAGAAAGACCATGGAGCATGATGATGACAGAGGCTATGGAGCATTGTGGTGACAAGGCCATGTACCATTGTGATTACAAGGGTCATGGAGCATTGTGATGACAAGAGCAGGGAACCTTGTGGTGACCAGGGTCATGGAGCCTTTTGATGACAAATTTCATGGAACGTTGTGATGACAGGGGTCATGTAGCATTGTGATGACAGGGTCATGGAGCATTGTGATTACAGGTGTCAAGGGGCACTGTGATGACAGGGGGCATGAAGCATTGTGATGAAGATTGTCCTGGAGCATTGTGATGACAGCGGTCACAGAGAGTTGTGATGAAAGGTATCATACAGCATTGTGATGACAACTGTCATGGATCATTTTGATGACAGGGGTCATGGAATATTCTGACAACAAGGTTCATAAAGCAATTTGATGACATGGGTCATGGAGCATTGTGTTGACACGGGCATGGAGAATTGTAATGATAGGATATCTGGAGCATTGTGATGAAAAGGGGATGGAGCATTTTGATGACAGGGTCCAAAGAGCATTGTGCTGACAATGGCATGGAGCATTGTGAAGAAAAGGGTACTGGAGCAAAGTGAGGAAAGGAGTCATGGATCAATGTAATGACAGGGTTCATGGAGCTTTGTGATGACAAGCGTCATGGAGCATTGTGATGACACGGTCAAGGAACATTGCGATGACAAGAATTCTGGAGCATTGTGATGAAAGGGCATGGAGCATTGTGATTAAAGGTGAAAAGAAGCATTGTGATGATATGGACAGAGAACTTTGTGATGACAGTGTTCATGGAGCATTGTGATGAAAAGTGTCATCGAACATTGTGCTGACAGGGATCATGGAGCTTTTTGGTAAGAGAGGCCTTGGAGATTAGTGATGGCAGGTGTCATGGGGCATTGTGATAACAGTGGTCTTGGAGCATTGTGATGAAAGGGATCATGGAGCACTGTGATTACACGGACCATGGAGCATTGTGAATACAAAGGATATGGAGCATTGAGATGACAGGGTTCATGGAGCATTGTGATGAAAGTGATCATAGATCACTGTGATGACAAGTGTCCTGGAACCTTGTGATGACACGGTTCATGAAGCATTGTGATGACAAGGACCATGGCGAATTGTGATGACATCTGTCATGGGGCATTGTGATGACAGTGGTCATCTAGAATTGTGATGAAAGGTATCATGGAGGACTGTGATGACAGGGGCCATGGAACATTGTGATGACAAAGGCCATGGAGCATTGTGATGACAAAGGCCATGGAGCATTGTGATGACAAGTGTCATGGGGCATTGTGATGACATTGGCATGGAGCATTATGATGACAAGAGTTCTGGAGCATTTTGATGACAAGGGCGTGGAACATTGTGATGACAGGGGCCATGGAACATTGTGATGACAAAGGCCATGGAGCATTGTGATGACAAGTGTCATGGGGCATTTTGATGACATTGGCATGGAGCATTATGATGACAAGAGTTCTGGAGCATTTTGATGACAAGGGCATGGAGCATTGTGATGACAGGGCCCATGGAGCATTGTGATGAAAAAGGCCATAGAGCATTGTGATGACTGTGGTCATGGAGCATTGTGATGACATGGGCCATGGAGCATTGGGAAGACAAGATTCATGGATCATTGTGATGACACGGGCATGAAGCATGGTGATGACAACAGACCTGGAGCATTGTGAGGACAAGGGCATGGAGCATTGTGATGACAGGGGTCATTGAACATTGTGATTACAAAGACCATGAGGCATTGTGATGAAAGGGGCCTTGGAGCATTTTGATGAAAATTGTCATCAAGCATAGTGATGACAGCGGTCATTGAGCATTGTGATGAGAAAGACCATGGAGCATGGTGATGACAGAGGCTATGGAGCATTGTGGTGACAAGGCCATGTACCTTTGTGATTACAAGGGTCATGGAGCATTGTGATGACAAGAGCAGGGAACCTTGTGGTGACCAGGGTCATGGAGCCTTTTGATGACAAATTTCATGGAACGTTGTGATGACAGGGGTCATGGAGCATTGTGTTGAAAGGGAACATGGGGCAGTGTGATTACAGGGTCCATGGAGCATTGTGAATACATAGGCCATGGAACAATGTGATGACAGGGGTCATGTAGCATTGTGATGACAGGGTCATGGAGCATTGTGATTACAGGTGTCAAGGGGCACTGTGATGACAGGGGGCATGGAGCATTGTGATGAAGATTGTCCTGGAGCTTTGTGATGACAGCGGTCACAGAGAGTTGTGATGAAAGGTATCATACAGCATTGTGATGACAACTGTCATGGATCATTTTGATGACAGGGGTCATGGAATATTCTGACAAAAAGGTTCTTAAAGCATTTTGATGACATGGGTCATGGAGCATTGTGTTGACACGGGCATGGAGAATTGTAATGATAGGATATCTGGAGCATTGTGATGAAAAGGGGATGGAGCATTTTGATGACAGGGTCCAAGGAGCATTGTGCTGACAATGGCATGGAGCATTGTGAAGAAAAGGGTACTGGAGCAAAGTGAGGAAAGGAGTCATGGATCAATGTAATGACAGGGTTCATGGAGCTTTGTAATGACAAGCGTCATGGAGCATTGTGATGACACGGTCAAGGAACATTGCGATGACAAGAATTCTGGAGCATTGTGATGAAAGGGCATGGAGCATTGTGATTAAAGGTGAAAAGAAGCATTGTGATGATATGGACAGAGAACTTTGTGATGACAGGGTTCATGGAGCATTGTGATGAAAAGTGTCATCGAACATTGTGCTGACAGGGATCATGGAGCTTTTTGGTAAGAGAGGCCTTGGAGATTAGTGATGGCAGGTGTCATGGGGCATTGTGATAACAGCGGTCTTGGAGCATTGTGATGAAAGGGATCATGGAGCACTGTGATTACACGGGCCATGGAGCATTGTGAATACAAAGGATATGGATCATTGAGATGACAGGGTTCATGGAGCATTGTGATGAAAGTGATCATAGATCACTGTGATGACAAGTGTCCTGGAACCTTGTGATGACACGGTTCATGGAGCATTGTGATGACAAGGACCATGGCGAATTGTGATGACATCTGTCATGGGGCATTGTGATGACAGTGGTCATCTAGAATTGTGATGAAAGGTATCATGGAGCACTGTGATGACAGGGGCCATGGAACATTGTGATGACAAAGGCCATGGAGCATTATGATGACAAAGGCCATGGAGCATTGTGATGACAAGTGTCATGGGGCATTGTGATGACATTGGCATGGAGCATTATGATGACAAGAGTTCTGGAGCATTTTGATGACAAGGGCGTGGAGCATTGTGATGACAGGGGCCATGGAACATTGTGATGACAAAGGCCATGGAGCATTGCGATGACAAGTGTCATGGGGCATTTTGATGACATTGGCATGGAGCATTATGAAGACAAGGGTTCTGGAGCATTTTGATGACAAGGGCATGGAGCATTGTGATGACAGGACCCATGGAGCATTGTGATGAATAGGGCAGGGAACATTGTGATGACTGGGTTCATGGAGCATTGTGATGAAAGGGACCATGGAGCATTGAGATGACAGGCGTCATGAGGCATGGTGATGACACTGGTCATGGAGCATTGTGATCAAAGAGATCATGGAGCAATATGATAACAGGGGCCATGGAGCATTGTGATGACAGGTGTATTGGAGCATTGTGATGAAAGTAGTCATGGATCATTGTGATGACATGTGCCCTGGAACACTGTGATGACACGGTTCATCGAGTATTGTGATGACAAGGGTCATAGCGAATTGTGATGACAGGTGTCATGGGGCATTGTGATGACATTGATCATCTAGGAATTGTGATGAAAGGTATCATGGAGCAGTGTGATGACTGGGGGCATGAAGCATTGTTATGAAAATTGTCCTGGATTATTGTGATGACAGGGATTTTGCAGCATTGTGTTGACAAGGGTATGGACTATTGTGATGACAATGGTCATGGAGCAATGGGATGAAAGTTTTCATGGAACATCGTGATGCAAAGTGCCTGGGAGCATTGTGACGATAAAGGTCATTGAGCATTGTGATGACTAGTGTCATGGAGCATTGTAGTGAAAGGTTTCATTGTGCAATGTGATGACAAGGGGGATGGAGTATTGTGATGAAACTGGTCCTGGAGCATTGTGATAACAAAAGCCATGGAGCATTGTGATGACAAGGGTCATGGAGCATTGTGATGACAGGCATCATGGAGCATTGTGATGAAAGGGGCCATGGGGAATTGTAATGAAAATAGAGAAATGTGATGAAAATGGTCAGCGAGCATAGTGATTAAAGTGGTCATTGAGAATTGTGATGAAAAGCGACATAGAGCATTGTGATGACAAAGGTCAGGAAGAAGTGTGATGACCAGGGTCATGGAGCATTGTGATGACACGGTCATGGAACATTGTGATGACAAGAATTCTGGAGCATTGTGATGACAAGGGCCATGGAGCATTGAGATGCCACGGTCATGGAACATTGTGATGACAAGAATCTGGAGCATTGTGAGGAAAAAGGCATGGAGCATTGTGATTATAGGGGACATGGAGCATTGTGATGACATGGGCAGGGAACACTGTGATGACAGGTGCTATGGAGCAATGTGATGACAAGTGTCATGGAGCATTGTGATGAGAGGGGCCTTGGAGAATTGTGATGACAGGCGTCATGGGGCATTGAGATGGCAGTGGTCATGGAGCATTATGATGAAAGGTGTTATGGAGCACTGTGATTACAGGGGCCATGGAGCATTGTGAATACAAAGGCCATGGAGCATTGAGATGACAGTGGTCATGGAGCATTGTGATGAAAGTGGTAATGGATCATTGTGATGACAAGTGTCCTGGGACCCTGTGATGACATGGTTCATGGAGCATTGTGATGACAATGGTCATGGCGAATTGTGGTGACAATGTCATGGGGCATTGTGAAGGCAGTGGTCATCTAGAAATGTGATTAAAGTTATTATGGAGCACAGTAATGAGAGGGTCCATGGAGCATTGTGATGACAAGTGTCATGGAGCAAGGTGATGAAACGGACATGGAGCATTTTAATGACAAGAATTCTGGAGCCTTGTGATGACAAGGACATGGAGCATTGTGATTACAGGTGCCATGGAGCAGTGTGATGAAAAAGGCTTGGAGCACTGTGATGACAAGGGCCAAGGAGCATTGTGATTATAGGGCTCATAGGGCGTTGTGATGAGTGAGGTCATGGAGCATTGAGATGAAACGGGTCATGGAACACTGTGATTACAGGGGACATGGAGCATTGTGATGACAAAGGCCAAGGAGCATTGTGATGACAGGTGTCATGGAGCATTGAGATGAAACGGGTCATGGACCATTATGATGACAGGTATCATGGAGAATTGTGATGACAGTGGCCATGGGGAATTTGGATGAAAGGCGTACTGGAGCATTGTGAGGAAATGTTTCATGGAGCATTGTGATGACAAGGCCCATGGACCATCATGATGAGAGGGGTCATGGGGCATTGTGTAGACAGGGGTCATGGAGCATTGTGATGAAAAAGGCCATAGAGCATTGTGATGACAGTGGTCATGGAACATTGTGATGACATGGGCCCTGGAGCATTGTGAAGACAAGATTCATGGAGCATTGTGATGACACGGGCATGAAGTATGGTGATGATATCAGACCTGGAGCATTGTGAGGACAAGGGCATGGAGCATTGTGATTACAGGAGACATGGAACATTGTGAAGATATTTCAGGGATCATTGTGATTAAAGGGATCATGGAGAATTGTGATGACAAAGGCATGGAGCATTGTGATGACAGGGGTCATTGAGCATTGTGATTACAAAGACCATGAGGCATTGTGATGACATGGGCCTTGGAGCATTTTGATGACAATGGTCATCAAGCATAGTGATGACAGCGGTCATTGAGCATTGTGATGAGAAAGACCATGGAGCATGATGATGACAGAGGCTATGGAGCATTGTGGTGACAAGGCCATGTACCATTGTGATTACAAGGGTCATGGAGCATTGTGATGACAAGAGCAGGGAACCTTGTGGTGACCAGGGTCATGGAGCCTTTTGATGACAAATTTCATGGAACGTTGTGATGACAGGGGTCATGTAGCATTGTGATGACAGGGTCATGGAGCATTGTGATTACAGGTGTCAAGGGGCACTGTGATGACAGGGGGCATGAAGCATTGTGATGAAGATTGTCCTGGAGCATTGTGATGACAGCGGTCACAGAGAGTTGTGATGAAAGGTATCATACAGCATTGTGATGACAACTGTCATGGATCACTTTGATGACAGGGGTCATGGAATATTCTGACAACAAAGTTCATAAAGCAATTTGATGACATGGGTCATGGAGCATTGTGTTGACACGGGCATGAAGAATTGTAATGATAGGATATCTGGAGCATTGTGATGAAAAGGGGATGGAGCATTTTGATGACAGGGTCCAAAGAGCATTGTGCTGACAATGGCATGGAGCATTGTGAAGAAAAGGGTACTGGAGCAAAGTGAGGAAAGGAGTCATGGATCAATGTAATGACAGGGTTCATGGAGCTTTGTGATGACAAGCGTCATGGAGCATTGTGATGACACGGTCAAGGAACATTGCGATGACAAGAATTCTGGAGCATTGTGATGAAAGGGCATGGAGCATTGTGATTAAAGGTGAAAAGAAGCATTGTGATGATATGGACAGAGAACGTTGTGATGACAGGGTTCATGGAGCATTGTGATGAAAAGTGTCATCGAACATTGTGCTGACAGGGATCATGGAGCTTTTTGGTAAGAGAGGCCTTGGAGATTAGTGATGGCAGGTGTCATGGGGCATTGTGATAACAGTGGTCTTGGAGCATTGTGATGAAAGGGATCATGGAGCACTGTGATTACACGGACCATGGAGCATTGTGAATACAAAGGATATGGAGCATTGAGATGACAGGGTTCATGGAGCATTGTGATGAAAGTGATCATAGATCACTGTGATGACAAGTGTCCTGGAACCTTGTGATGACACGGTTCATGGAGCATTGTGATGACAAGGACCATGGCGAATTGTGATGACATCTGTCATGGGGCATTGTGATGACAGTGGTCATCTAGAATTGTGATGAAAGGTATCATGGAGCACTGTGATGACAGGGGCCATGGAACATTGTGATGACAAAGGCCATGGAGCATTGTGATGACAAAGGCCATGGAGCATTGTGATGACAAGTGTCATGCGGCATTGTGATGACATTGGCATGGAGCATTATGATGACAAGAGTTCTGGAGCATTTTGATGACAAGGGCGTGGAACATTGTGATGACAGGGGCCATGGAACATTGTGATGACAAAGGCCATGGAGCATTGTGATGACAAGTGTCATGGGGCATTTTGATGACATTGGCATGGAGCATTATGAAGACAAGGGTTCTGGAGCATTTTGATGACAAGGGCATGGAGCATTGTGATGACAGGACCCATGGAGCATTGTGATGAAAAGGGCAGGGAACATTGTGATAACTGGGTTCATGGAGCATTGTGATGAAAGGGACCATGGAGCATTGAGATGACAGGCGTCATGAGGCATGGTGATGACACTGGTCATGGAGCATTGTGATCAAAGAGATCATGGAGCAATATGATAACAGGGGCCATGGAGCATTGTGATGACAGGTGTATTGGAGCATTGTGATGAAAGTAGTCATGGATCATTGTGATGACATGTGCCCTGGAACACTGTGATGACACGGTTCATCGAGTATTGTGATGACAAGGGTCATAGCGAATTGTGATGACAGGTGTCATGGGGCATTGTGATGACATTGATCATCTAGGAATTGTGATGAAAGGTATCATGGAGCAGTGTGATGACTGGGGGCATGAAGCATTGTTATGAAAATTGTCCTGGATTATTGTGATGACAGGGATTTTGCAGCATTGTGTTGACAAGGGTATGGACTATTGTGATGACAATGGTCATGGAGCAATGGGATGAAAGTTTTCATGGAACATCGTGATGCAAAGTGCCTGGGAGCATTGTGACGATAAAGGTCATTGAGCATTGTGATGACTAGTGTCATGGAGCATTGTAGTGAAAGGTTTCATTGTGCAATGTGATGACAAGGGGGATGGAGTATTGTGATGAAACTGGTCCTGGAACATTGTGATAACAAAAGCCATGGAGCATTGTGATGACAAGGGTCATGGAGCATTGTGATGACAGGCATCATGGAGCATTGTGATGAAAGGGGCCATGGGGAATTGTAATGACAATAGAGAAATGTGATGAAAATGGTCAGCGAGCATAGTGATTAAAGTGGTCATTGAGAATTGTGATGAAAAGCGACATAGAGCATTGTGATGACAAAGGTCAGGAAGAAGTGTGATGACCAGGGTCATGGAGCATTGTGATGACACGGTCATGGAACATTGTGATGACAAGAATTCTGGAGCATTGTGATGACAAGGGCCATGGAGCATTGAGATGCCACGGTCATGGAACATTGTGATGACAAGAATCTGGAGCATTGTGAGGAAAAAGGCATGGAGCATTGTGATTATAGGGGACATGGAGCATTGTGATGACATGGGCAGGGAACACTGTGATGACAGGTGTTATGGAGCAATGTGATGACAAGTGTCATGGAGCATTGTGATGAGAGGGGCCTTGGAGAATTGTGATGACAGGCGTCATGGGGCATTGAGATGGCAGTGGTCATGGAGCATTATGATGAAAGGTGTTATGGAGCACTGTGATTACAGGGGCCATGGAGCATTGTGAATACAAAGGCCATGGAGCATTGAGATGACAGTGGTCATGGAGCATTGTGATGAAAGTGGTAATGGATCATTGTGATGACAAGTGTCCTGGGACCCTGTGATGACATGGTTCATGGAGCATTGTGATGACAATGGTCATGGCGAATTTTGGTGACAATGTCATGGGGCATTGTGAAGGCAGTGGTCATCTAGAAATGTGATTAAAGTTATTATGGAGCACAGTAATGAGAGGGTCCATGGAGCATTGTGATGACAAGTGTCATGGAGCAAGGTGATGAAACGGACATGGAGCATTTTAATGACAAGAATTCTGGAGCCTTGTGATGACAAGGACATGGAGCATTGTGATTACAGGTGCCATGGAGCAGTGTGATGAAAAAGGCTTGGAGCACTGTGATGACAAGGGCCAAGGAGCATTGTGATTATAGGGCTCATAGGGCGTTGTGATGAGTGAGGTCATGGAGCATTGAGATGAAACGGGTCATGGAACACTGTGATTACAGGGGACATGGAGCATTGTGATGACAAAGGCCAAGGAGCATTGTGATGACAGGTGTCATGGAGCATTGAGATGAAACGGGTCATGGACCATTATGGTGACAGGTATCATGGAGAATTGTGATGACAGTGGCCATGGGGAATTTGGATGAAAGGCGTACTGGAGCATTGTGAGGAAATGTTTCATGGAGCATTGTGATGACAAGGCCCATGGACCATCATGATGAGAGGGGTCATGGGGCATTGTGTAGACAGGGGTCATGGGGCATTGTGATGAAAAAGGCCATAGAGCATTGTGATGACAGTGGTCATGGAACATTGTGATGACATGGGCCCTGGAGCATTGTGAAGACAAGATTCATGGAGCATTGTGATGACACGGGCATGAAGTATGGTGATGATATCAGACCTGGAGCATTGTGAGGACAAGGGCATGGAGCATTGTGATTACAGGAGACATGGACCATTGTGAAGATATTTCAGGGATCATTGTGATTAAAGGGATCATGGAGAATTGTGATGACAAAGGCATGGAGCATTGTGATGACAGGGGTCATTGAGCATTGTGATTACAAAGACCATGAGGCATTGTGATGACATGGGCCTTGGAGCATTTTGATGACAATGGTCATCAAGCATAGTGATGACAGCGGTCATTGAGCATTGTGATGAGAAAGACCATGGAGCATGATGATGACAGAGGCTATGGAGCATTGTGGTGACAAGGCCATGTACCATTGTGATTACAAGGGTCATGGAGCATTGTGATGACAAGAGCAGGGAACCTTGTGGTGACCAGGGTCATGGAGCCTTTTGATGACAAATTTCATGGAACGTTGTGATGACAGGGGTCATGTAGCATTGTGATGACAGGGTCATGGAGCATTGTGATTACAGGTGTCAAGGGGCACTGTGATGACAGGGGGCATGAAGCATTGTGATGAAGATTGTCCTGGAGCATTGTGATGACAGCGGTCACAGAGAGTTGTGATGAAAGGTATCATACAGCATTGTGATGACAACTGTCATGGATCATTTTGATGACAGGGGTCATGGAATATTCTGACAACAAGGTTCATAAAGCAATTTGATGACATGGGTCATGGAGCATTGTGTTGACACGGGCATGGAGAATTGTAATGATAGGATATCTGGAGCATTGTGATGAAAAGGGGATGGAGCATTTTGATGACAGGGTCCAAAGAGCATTGTGCTGACAATGGCATGGAGCATTGTGAAGAAAAGGGTACTGGAGCAAAGTGAGGAAAGGAGTCATGGATCAATGTAATGACAGGGTTCATGGAGCTTTGTGATGACAAGCGTCATGGAGCATTGTGATGACACGGTCAAGGAACATTGCGATGACAAGAATTCTGGAGCATTGTGATGAAAGGGCATGGAGCATTGTGATTAAAGGTGAAAAGAAGCATTGTGATGATATGGACAGAGAACTTTGTGATGACAGTGTTCATGGAGCATTGTGATGAAAAGTGTCATCGAACATTGTGCTGACAGGGATCATGGAGCTTTTTGGTAAGAGAGGCCTTGGAGATTAGTGATGGCAGGTGTCATGGGGCATTGTGATAACAGTGGTCTTGGAGCATTGTGATGAAAGGGATCATGGAGCACTGTGATTACACGGACCATGGAGCATTGTGAATACAAAGGATATGGAGCATTGAGATGACAGGGTTCATGGAGCATTGTGATGAAAGTGATCATAGATCACTGTGATGACAAGTGTCCTGGAACCTTGTGATGACACGGTTCATGAAGCATTGTGATGACAAGGACCATGGCGAATTGTGATGACATCTGTCATGGGGCATTGTGATGACAGTGGTCATCTAGAATTGTGATGAAAGGTATCATGGAGGACTGTGATGACAGGGGCCATGGAACATTGTGATGACAAAGGCCATGGAGCATTGTGATGACAAAGGCCATGGAGCATTGTGATGACAAGTGTCATGGGGCATTGTGATGACATTGGCATGGAGCATTATGATGACAAGAGTTCTGGAGCATTTTGATGACAAGGGCGTGGAACATTGTGATGACAGGGGCCATGGAACATTGTGATGACAAAGGCCATGGAGCATTGTGATGACAAGTGTCATGGGGCATTTTGATGACATTGGCATGGAGCATTATGATGACAAGAGTTCTGGAGCATTTTGATGACAAGGGCATGGAGCATTGTGATGACAGGGCCCATGGAGCATTGTGATGAAAAAGGCCATAGAGCATTGTGATGACTGTGGTCATGGAGCATTGTGATGACATGGGCCATGGAGCATTGGGAAGACAAGATTCATGGAGCATTGTGATGACACGGGCATGAAGCATGGTGATGACAACAGACCTGGAGCATTGTGAGGACAAGGGCATGGAGCATTGTGATGACAGGGGTCATTGAACATTGTGATTACAAAGACCATGAGGCATTGTGATGAAAGGGGCCTTGGAGCATTTTGATGAAAATTGTCATCAAGCATAGTGATGACAGCGGTCATTGAGCATTGTGATGAGAAAGACCATGGAGCATGGTGATGACAGAGGCTATGGAGCATTGTGGTGACAAGGCCATGTACCATTGTGATTACAAGGGTCATGGAGCATTGTGATGACAAGAGCAGGGAACCTTGTGGTGACCAGGGTCATGGAGCCTTTTGATGACAAATTTCATGGAACGTTGTGATGACAGGGGTCATGGAGCATTGTGTTGAAAGGGAACATGGGGCAGTGTGATTACAGGGTCCATGGAGCATTGTGAATACATAGGCCATGGAACAATGTGATGACAGGGGTCATGTAGCATTGTGATGACAGGGTCATGGAGCATTGTGATTACAGGTGTCAAGGGGCACTGTGATGACAGGGGGCATGGAGCATTGTGATGAAGATTGTCCTGGAGCTTTGTGATGACAGCGGTCACAGAGAGTTGTGATGAAAGGTATCATACAGCATTGTGATGACAACTGTCATGGATCATTTTGATGACAGGGGTCATGGAATATTCTGACAAAAAGGTTCTTAAAGCATTTTGATGACATGGGTCATGGAGCATTGTGTTGACACGGGCATGGAGAATTTTAATGATAGGATATCTGGAGCATTGTGATGAAAAGGGGATGGAGCATTTTGATGACAGGGTCCAAGGAGCATTGTGCTGACAATGGCATGGAGCATTGTGAAGAAAAGGGTACTGGAGCAAAGTGAGGAAAGGAGTCATGGATCAATGTAATGACAGGGTTCATGGAGCTTTGTGATGACAAGCGTCATGGAGCATTGTGATGACACGGTCAAGGAACATTGCGATGACAAGAATTCTGGAGCATTGTGATGAAAGGGCATGGAGCATTGTGATTAAAGGTGAAAAGAAGCATTGTGATGATATGGACAGAGAACTTTGTGATGACAGGGTTCATGGAGCATTGTGATGAAAAGTGTCATCGAACATTGTGCTGACAGGGATCATGGAGCTTTTTGGTAAGAGAGGCCTTGGAGATTAGTGATGGCAGGTGTCATGGGGCATTGTGATAACAGCGGTCTTGGAGCATTGTGATGAAAGGGATCATGGAGCACTGTGATTACACGGGCCATGGAGCATTGTGAATACAAAGGATATGGATCATTGAGATGACAGGGTTCATGGAGCATTGTGATGAAAGTGATCATAGATCACTGTGATGACAAGTGTCCTGGAACCTTGTGATGACACGGTTCATGAAGCATTGTGATGACAAGGACCATGGCGAATTGTGATGACATCTGTCATGGGGCATTGTGATGACAGTGGTCATCTAGAATTGTGATGAAAGGTATCATGGAGGACTGTGATGACAGGGGCCATGGAACATTGTGATGACAAAGGCCATGGAGCATTGTGATGACAAAGGCCATGGAGCATTGTGATGACAAGTGTCATGGGGCATTGTGATGACATTGGCATGGAGCATTATGATGACAAGAGTTCTGGAGCATTTTGATGACAAGGGCGTGGAGCATTGTGATGACAGGGGCCATGGAACATTGTGATGACAAAGGCCATGGAGCATTGTGATGACAAGTGTCATGGGGCATTTTGATGACATTGGCATGGAGCATTATGAAGACAAGGGTTCTGGAGCATTTTGATGACAAGGGCATGGAGCATTGTGATGACAGGACCCATGGAGCATTGTGATGAATAGGGCAGGGAACATTGTGATGACTGGGTTCATGGAGCATTGTGATGAAAGGGACCATGGAGCATTGAGATGACAGGCGTCATGAGGCATGGTGATGACACTGGTCATGGAGCATTGTGATCAAAGAGATCATGGAGCAATATGATAACAGGGGCCATGGAGCATTGTGATGACAGGTGTATTGGAGCATTGTGATGAAAGTAGTCATGGATCATTGTGATGACATGTGCCCTGGAACACTGTGATGACACGGTTCATCGAGTATTGTGATGACAAGGGTCATAGCGAATTGTGATGACAGGTGTCATGGGGCATTGTGATGACATTGATCATCTAGGAATTGTGATGAAAGGTATCATGGAGCAGTGTGATGACTGGGGGCATGAAGCATTGTTATGAAAATTGTCCTGGATTATTGTGATGACAGGGATTTTGCAGCATTGTGTTGACAAGGGTATGGACTATTGTGATGACAATGGTCATGGAGCAATGGGATGAAAGTTTTCATGGAACATCGTGATGCAAAGTGCCTGGGAGCATTGTGACGATAAAGGTCATTGAGCATTGTGATGACTAGTGTCATGGAGCATTGTAGTGAAAGGTTTCATTGTGCAATGTGATGACAAGGGGGATGGAGTATTGTGATGAAACTGGTCCTGGAGCATTGTGATAACAAAAGCCATGGAGCATTGTGATGACAAGGGTCATGGAGCATTGTGATGACAGGCATCATGGAGCATTGTGATGAAAGGGGCCATGGGGAATTGTAATGACAATAGAGAAATGTGATGAAAATGGTCAGCGAGCATAGTGATTAAAGTGGTCATTGAGAATTGTGATGAAAAGCGACATAGAGCATTGTGATGACAAAGGTCAGGAAGAAGTGTGATGACCAGGGTCATGGAGCATTGTGATGACACGGTCATGGAACATTGTGATGACAAGAATTCTGGAGCATTGTGATGACAAGGGCCATGGAGCATTGAGATGCCACGGTCATGGAACATTGTGATGACAAGAATCTGGAGCATTGTGAGGAAAAAGGCATGGAGCATTGTGATTATAGGGGACATGGAGCATTGTGATGACATGGGCAGGGAACACTGTGATGACAGGTGTTATGGAGCAATGTGATGACAAGTGTCATGGAGCATTGTGATGAGAGGGGCCTTGGAGAATTGTGATGACAGGCGTCATGGGGCATTGAGATGGCAGTGGTCATGGAGCATTATGATGAAAGGTGTTATGGAGCACTGTGATTACAGGGGCCATGGAGCATTGTGAATACAAAGGCCATGGAGCATTGAGATGACAGTGGTCATGGAGCATTGTGATGAAAGTGGTAATGGATCATTGTGATGACAAGTGTCCTGGGACCCTGTGATGACATGGTTCATGGAGCATTGTGATGACAATGGTCATGGCGAATTGTGGTGACAATGTCATGGGGCATTGTGAAGGCAGTGGTCATCTAGAAATGTGATTAAAGTTATTATGGAGCACAGTAATGAGAGGGTCCATGGAGCATTGTGATGACAAGTGTCATGGAGCAAGGTGATGAAACGGACATGGAGCATTTTAATGACAAGAATTCTGGAGCCTTGTGATGACAAGGACATGGAGCATTGTGATTACAGGTGCCATGGAGCAGTGTGATGAAAAAGGCTTGGAGCACTGTGATGACAAGGGCCAAGGAGCATTGTGATTATAGGGCTCATAGGGCATTGTGATGAGTGAGGTCATGGAGCATTGAGATGAAACGGGTCATGGAACACTGTGATTACAGGGGACATGGAGCATTGTGATGACAAAGGCCAAGGAGCATTGTGATGACAGGTGTCATGGAGCATTGAGATGAAACGGGTCATGGACCATTATGATGATAGGTATCATGGAGAATTGTGATGACAGTGGCCATGGGGAATTTGGATGAAAGGCGTACTGGAGCATTGTGAGGAAATGTTTCATGGAGCATTGTGATGACAAGGGCCATGGACCATCATGATGAGAGGGGTCATGGGGCATTGTGTAGACAGGGGTCATGGAGCATTGTGATGAAAAAGGCCATAGAGCATTGTGATGACAGTGGTCATGGAACATTGTGATGACATGGGCCCTGGAGCATTGTGAAGACAAGATTCATGGAGCATTGTGATGACACGGGCATGAAGTATGGTGATGATATCAGACCTGGAGCATTGTGAGGACAAGGGCATGGAGCATTGTGATTACAGGAGACATGGAACATTGTGAAGATATTGGCAGGGATCATTGTGATTAAAGGGATCATGGAGAATTGTGATGACAAAGGCATGGAGCATTGTGATGACAGGGGTCATTGAGCATTGTGATTACAAAGACCATGAGGCATTGTGATGACATGGGCCTTGGAGCATTTTGATGACAATGGTCATCAAGCATAGTGATGACAGCGGTCATTGAGCATTGTGATGAGAAAGACCATGGAGCATGATGATGACAGAGGCTATGGAGCATTGTGGTGACAAGGCCATGTACCATTGTGATTACAAGGGTCATGGAGCATTGTGATGACAAGAGCAGGGAACCTTGTGGTGACCAGGGTCATGGAGCCTTTTGATGACAAATTTCATGGAACGTTGTGATGACAGGGGTCATGTAGCATTGTGATGACAGGGTCATGGAGCATTGTGATTACAGGTGTCAAGGGGCACTGTGATGACAAGGGGCATGAAGCATTGTGATGAAGATTGTCCTGGAGCATTGTGATGACAGCGGTCACAGAGAGTTGTGATGAAAGGTATCATACAGCATTGTGATGACAACTGTCATGGATCATTTTGATGACAGGGGTCATGGAATATTCTGACAACAAGGTTCATAAAGCAATTTGATGACATGGGTCATGGAGCATTGTGTTGACACGGGCATGGAGAATTGTAATGATAGGATATCTGGAGCATTGTGATGAAAAGGGGATGGAGCATTTTGATGACAGGGTCCAAGGAGCATTGTGCTGACAATGGCATGGAGCATTGTGATGAAAAGGGTACTGGAGCACTGTGAGGAAAGGAGTCATGGATCAATGTGATGACAGGGGTCATGGAGCTTTGTGATGACAAGCGTCATGGAGCATTGTGATGACACGGTCAAGGAACATTGCGATGACAAGAATTCTGGAGCATTGTGATGAAAGGGCATGGAGCATTGTGATTAAAGGTGAAAAGAAGCATTGTGATGATATGGACAGAGAACTTTGTGATGACAGGGTTCATGGAGCATTGTGATGAAAAGTGTCATCGCACATTGTGCTGACAGGGATCATGGAGCTTTTTGGTAAGAGAGGCCTTGGAGATTAGTGATGGCAGGTGTCATGGGGCATTGTGATGACAGCGGTCTTGGAGCATTGTGATATAAGGGATCATGGAGCACTGTGATTACACGGACCATGGAGCATTGTGAATACAAAGGATATGGAGCATTGAGATGACAGGGTTCATGGAGCATTGTGATGAAAGTGATCATAGATCATTGTGATGACAAGTGTCCTGGAACCTTGTGATGACACGGTTCATGGAGCATTGTGATGACAAGGACCATGGCGAATTGTGATGACATCTGTCATGGGGCATTGTGATGACAGTGCTCATCTAGAATTGTGATGAAAGGTATCATGGAGCACTGTGATGACAGGGGCCATGGAACATTGTGATGACAAAGGCCATGGAGCATTGTGATGACAAGTGTCATGGGGCATTTTGATGACATTGGCATGGAGCATTATGATGACAAGAGTTCTGGAGCATTTTGATGACAAGGGCATGGAGCATTGTGATGACAGGGCCCATGGAGCATTGTGATGAAAAAGGCCATAGAGCATTGTGATGACTGTGGTCATGGAGCATTGTGATGACATGGGCCATGGAGCATTGGGAAGACAAGATTCATGGAGCATTGTGATGACACGGGCATGAAGCATGGTGATGACAACAGACCTGGAGCATTGTGAGGACAAGGGCATGGAGCATTGTGATTACAGGAGACATGGAACATTGTGAAGATATTGGCAGGGATCATTGTGATTAAAGGGATCATGGAGAATTGTGATGACAAAGGCTTGGAGCATTGTGATGACAGGGGTCATTGAACATTGTGATTACAAAGACCATGAGGCATTGTGATGAAAGGGGCCTTGGAGCATTTTGATGAAAATTGTCATCAAGCATAGTGATGACAGCGGTCATTGAGCATTGTGATGAGAAAGACCATGGAGCATGGTGATGACAGAGGCTATGGAGCATTGTGGTGACAAGGCCATGTACCATTGTGATTACAAGGGTCATGGAGCATTGTGATGACAAGAGCAGGGAACCTTGTGGTGACCAGGGTCATGGAGCCTTTTGATGACAAATTTCATGGAACGTTGTGATGACAGGGGTCATGGAGCATTGTGTTGAAAGGGAACATGGGGCAGTGTGATTACAGGGTCCATGGAGCATTGTGAATACATAGGCCATGGAACAATGTGATGACAGGGGTCATGTAGCATTGTGATGACAGGGTCATGGAGCATTGTGATTACAGGTGTCAAGGGGCACTGTGATGACAGGGGGCATGGAGCATTGTGATGAAGATTGTCCTGGAGCTTTGTGATGACAGCGGTCACAGAGAGTTGTGATGAAAGGTATCATACAGCATTGTGATGACAACTGTCATGGATCATTTTGATGACAGGGGTCATGGAATATTCTGACAAAAAGGTTCTTGAAGCATTTTGATGACATGGGTCATGGAGCATTGTGTTGACACGGGCATGGAGAATTTTAATGATAGGATATCTGGAGCATTGTGATGAAAAGGGGATGGAGCATTTTGATGACAGGGTCCAAGGAGCATTGTGCTGACAATGGCATGGAGCATTGTGAAGAAAAGGGTACTGGAGCAAAGTGAGGAAAGGAGTCATGGATCAATGTAATGACAGGGTTCATGGAGCTTTGTGATGACAAGCGTCAGGGAGCATTGTGATGACACGGTCAAGGAACATTGCGATGACAAGAATTCTGGAGCATTGTGATGAAAGGGCATGGAGCATTGTGATTAAAGGTGAAAAGAAGCATTGTGATGATATGGACAGAGAACTTTGTGATGACAGGGTTCATGGAGCATTGTGATGAAAAGTGTCATCGAACAATGTGCTGACAGGGATCATGGAGCTTTTTGGTAAGAGAGGCCTTGGAGATTAGTGATGGCAGGTGTCATGGGGCATTGTGATAACAGCGGTCTTGGAGCATTGTGATGAAAGGGATCATGGAGCACTGTGATTACACGGACCATGGAGCATTGTGAATACAAAGGATATGGAGCATTGAGATGACAGGGTTCATGGAGCATTGTGATGAAAGTGATCATAGATCACTGTGATGACAAGTGTCCTGGAACCTTGTGATGACACGGTTCATGGAGCATTGTGATGACAAGGACCATGGCGAATTGTGATGACATCTGTCATGGGGCATTGTGATGACAGTGGTCATCTAGAATTGTGATGAAAGGTATCATGGAGCACTGTGATGACAGGGGCCATGGAACATTGTGATGACAAAGGCCATGGAGCATTGTGATGACAAAGGCCATGGAGCATTGTGATGACAAGTGTCATGGGGCATTGTGATGACATTGGCATGGAGCATTATGATGACAAGAGTTCTGGAGCATTTTGATGACAAGGGCGTGGAGCATTGTGATGACAGGGGCCATGGAACATTGTGATGACAAAGGCCATGGAGCATTGTGATGACTGGGTTCATGGAGCATTGTGATGAAAGGGACCATGGAGCATTGAGATGACAGGCGTCATGAGGCATGGTGATGACACTGGTCATGGAGCATTGTGATCAAAGAGATCATGGAGCAATATGATAACAGGGGCCATGGAGCATTGTGATGACAGGTGTATTGGAGCATTGTGATGAAAGTAGTCATGGATCATTGTGATGACATGTGCCCTGGAACACTGTGATGACACGGTTCATCGAGTATTGTGATGACAAGGGTCATAGCGAATTGTGATGACAGGTGTCATGGGGCATTGTGATGACATTGATCATCTAGGAATTGTGATGAAAGGTATCATGGAGCAGTGTGATGACTGGGGGCATGAAGCATTGTTATGAAAATTGTCCTGGATTATTGTGATGACAGCAGTCATGGAGAATTGTGATGACAGGGATTTTGCAGCATTGTGTTGACAAGGGTATGGACTATTGTGATGACAATGGTCATGGAGCAATGGGATGAAAGTTTTCATGGAACATCGTGATGCAAAGTGCCTGGGAGCATTGTGACGATAAAGGTCATTGAGCATTGTGATGACAAGTGTCATGGAGCATTGTAGTGAAAGGTTTCATTGTGCAATGTGATGACAAGGGGGATGGAGTATTGTGATGAAACTGGTCCTGGAGCATTGTGATAACAAAAGCCATGGAGCATTGTGATGACAAGGGTCATGGAGCATTGTGATGACAAGGACCATGGCGAATTGTGATGACATCTGTCATGGGGCATTGTGATGACAGTGGTCATCTAGAATTGTGATGAAAGGTATCATGGAGCACTGTGATGACAGGGGCCATGGAACATTGTGATGACAAAGGCCATGGAGCATTGTGATGACAAAGGCCATGGAGCATTGTGATGACAAGTGTCATGGGGCATTGTGATGACATTGGCATGGAGCATTATGATGACAAGAGTTCTGGAGCATTTTGATGACAAGGGCGTGGAGCATTGTGATGACAGGGGCCATGGAACATTGTGATGACAAAGGCCATGGAGCATTGTGATGACTGGGTTCATGGAGCATTGTGATGAAAGGGACCATGGAGCATTGAGATGACAGGCGTCATGAGGCATGGTGATGACACTGGTCATGGAGCATTGTGATCAAAGAGATCATGGAGCAATATGATAACAGGGGCCATGGAGCATTGTGATGACAGGTGTATTGGAGCATTGTGATGAAAGTAGTCATGGATCATTGTGATGACATGTGCCCTGGAACACTGTGATGACACGGTTCATCGAGTATTGTGATGACAAGGGTCATAGCGAATTGTGATGACAGGTGTCATGGGGCATTGTGATGACATTGATCATCTAGGAATTGTGATGAAAGGTATCATGGAGCAGTGTGATGACTGGGGGCATGAAGCATTGTTATGAAAATTGTCCTGGATTATTGTGATGACAGCAGTCATGGAGAATTGTGATGACAGGGATTTTGCAGCATTGTGTTGACAAGGGTATGGACTATTGTGATGACAATGGTCATGGAGCAATGGGATGAAAGTTTTCATGGAACATCGTGATGCAAAGTGCCTGGGAGCATTGTGACGATAAAGGTCATTGAGCATTGTGATGACAAGTGTCATGGAGCATTGTAGTGAAAGGTTTCATTGTGCAATGTGATGACAAGGGGGATGGAGTATTGTGATGAAACTGGTCCTGGAGCATTGTGATAACAAAAGCCATGGAGCATTGTGATGACAAGGGTCATGGAGCATTGTGATGACAGGCATCATGGAGCATTGTGATGAAAGGGGCCATGGGGAATTGTAATGACAATAGAGAAATGTGATGAAAATGGTCAGCGAGCATAGTGATTAAAGTGGTCATTGAGAATTGTGATGAAAAGCGACATAGAGCATTGTGATGACAAAGGTCAGGAAGAAGTGTGATGACCAGGGTCATGGAGCATTGTGATGACACGGTCATGGAACATTGTGATGACAAGAATTCTGGAGCATTGTGATGACAAGGGCCATGGAGCATTGAGATGCCACGGTCATGGAACATTGTGATGACAAGAATCTGGAGCATTGTGAGGAAAAAGGCATGGAGCATTGTGATTATAGGGGACATGGAGCATTGTGATGACATGGGCAGGGAACACTGTGATGACAGGTGTTATGGAGCAATGTGATGACAAGTGTCATGGAGCATTGTGATGAGAGGGGCCTTGGAGAATTGTGATGACAGGCGTCATGGGGCATTGAGATGGCAGTGGTCATGGAGCATTATGATGAAAGGTGTTATGGAGCACTGTGATTACAGGGGCCATGGAGCATTGTGAATACAAAGGCCATGGAGCATTGAGATGACAGTGGTCATGGAGCATTGTGATGAAAGTGGTAATGGATCATTGTGATGACAAGTGTCCTGGGACCCTGTGATGACATGGTTCATGGAGCATTGTGATGACAATGGTCATGGCGAATTGTGGTGACAATGTCATGGGGCATTGTGAAGGCAGTGGTCATCTAGAAATGTGATTAAAGTTATTATGGAGCACAGTAATGAGAGGGTCCATGGAGCATTGTGATGACAAGTGTCATGGAGCAAGGTGATGAAACGGACATGGAGCATTTTAATGACAAGAATTCTGGAGCCTTGTGATGACAAGGACATGGAGCATTGTGATTACAGGTGCCATGGAGCAGTGTGATGAAAAAGGCTTGGAGCACTGTGATGACAAGGGCCAAGGAGCATTGTGATTATAGGGCTCATAGGGCGTTGTGATGAGTGAGGTCATGGAGCATTGAGATGAAACGGGTCATGGAACACTGTGATTACAGGGGACATGGAGCATTGTGATGACAAAGGCCAAGGAGCATTGTGATGACAGGTGTCATGGAGCATTGAGATGAAACGGGTCATGGACCATTATGATGACAGGTATCATGGAGAATTGTGATGACAGTGGCCATGGGGAATTTGGATGAAAGGCGTACTGGAGCATTGTGAGGAAATGTTTCATGGAGCATTGTGATGACAAGGCCCATGGACCATCATGATGAGAGGGGTCATGGGGCGTTGTGTAGACAGGGGTCATGGAGCATTGTGATGAAAAAGGCCATAGAGCATTGTGATGACAGTGGTCATGGAACATTGTGATGACATGGGCCCTGGAGCATTGTGAAGACAAGATTCATGGAGCATTGTGATGACACGGGCATGAAGTATGGTGATGATATCAGACCTGGAGCATTGTGAGGACAAGGGCATGGAGCATTGTGATTACAGGAGACATGGAACATTGTGAAGATATTTCAGGGATCATTGTGATTAAAGGGATCATGGAGAATTGTGATGACAAAGGCATGGAGCATTGTGATGACAGGGGTCATTGAGCATTGTGATTACAAAGACCATGAGGCATTGTGATGACATGGGCCTTGGAGCATTTTGATGACAATGGTCATCAAGCATAGTGATGACAGCGGTCATTGAGCATTGTGATGAGAAAGACCATGGAGCATGATGATGACAGAGGCTATGGAGCATTGTGGTGACAAGGCCATGTACCATTGTGATTACAAGGGTCATGGAGCATTGTGATGACAAGAGCAGGGAACCTTGTGGTGACCAGGGTCATGGAGCCTTTTGATGACAAATTTCATGGAACGTTGTGATGACAGGGGTCATGTAGCATTGTGATGACAGGGTCATGGAGCATTGTGATTACAGGTGTCAAGGGGCACTGTGATGACAGGGGGCATGAAGCATTGTGATGAAGATTGTCCTGGAGCATTGTGATGACAGCGGTCACAGAGAGTTGTGATGAAAGGTATCATACAGCATTGTGATGACAACTGTCATGGATCATTTTGATGACAGGGGTCATGGAATATTCTGACTACAAGGTTCATAAAGCAATTTGATGACATGGGTCATGGAGCATTGTGTTGACACGGGCATGGAGAATTGTAATGATAGGATATCTGGAGCATTGTGATGAAAAGGGGATGGAGCATTTTGATGACAGGGTCCAAGGAGCATTGTGCTGACAATGGCATGGAGCATTGTGAAGAAAAGGGTACTGGAGCAAAGTGAGGAAAGGAGTCATGGATCAATGTAATGACAGGGTTCATGGAGCTTTGTGATGACAAGCGTCATGGAGCATTGTGATGACACGGTCAAGGAACATTGCGATGACAAGAATTCTGGAGCATTGTGATGAAAGGGCATGGAGCATTGTGATTAAAGGTGAAAAGAAGCATTGTGATGATATGGACAGAGAACTTTGTGATGACAGGGTTCATGGAGCATTGTGATGAAAAGTGTCATCGAACATTGTGCTGACAGGGATCATGGAGCTTTTTGGTAAGAGAGGCCTTGGAGATTAGTGATGGCAGGTGTCATGGGGCATTGTGATAACAGCGGTCTTGGAGCATTGTGATGAAAGGGATCATGGAGCACTGTGATTACACGGACCATGGAGCATTGTGAATACAAAGGATATGGAGCATTGAGATGACAGGGTTCATGGAGCATTGTGATGAAAGTGATCATAGATCACTGTGATGACAAGTGCCCTGGAACCTTGTGATGACACGGTTCATGGAGCATTGTGATGACAAGGACCATGGCGAATTGTGATGACATCTGTCATGGGGCATTGTGATGACAGTGGTCATCTAGAATTGTGATGAAAGGTATCATGGAGCACTGTGATGACAGGGGCCATGGAACATTGTGATGACAAAGGCCATGGAGCATTGTGATGACAAAGGCCATGGAGCATTGTGATGACAAGTGTCATGGGGCATTGTGATGACATTGGCATGGAGCATTATGATGACAAGAGTTCTGGAGCATTTTGATGACAAGGGCGTGGAGCATTGTGATGACAGGGGCCATGGAACATTGTGATGACAAAGGCCATGGAGCATTGTGATGACAAGTGTCATGGGGCATTTTGATGACATTGGCATGGAGCATTATGATGACAAGGGTTCTGGAGCATTTTGATGACAAGGGCATGGAGCAGTGTGATGACAGGACCCATGGAGCATTGTGATGAATAGGGCAGGGAACATTGTGATGACTGGGTTCATGGAGCATTGTGATGAAAGGGACCATGGAGCATTGAGATGACAGGCGTCATGAGGCATGGTGATGACACTGGTCATGGAGCATTGTGATCAAAGAGATCATGGAGCAATATGATAAAAGGGGCCATGGAGCATTGTGATGACAGGTGTATTGGAGCATTGTGATGAAAGTAGTCATGGATCATTGTGATGACATGTGCCCTGGAACACTGTGATGACACAGTTCATCGAGTATTGTGATGACAAGGGTCATAGCGAATTGTGATGACAGGTGTCATGGGGCATTGTGATGACATTGATCATCTAGGAATTGTGATGAAAGGTATCATGGAGCAGTGTGATGACTGGGGGCATGAAGCATTGTTATGAAAATTGTCCTGGATTATTGTGATGACAGCAGTCATGGAGAATTGTGATGACAGGGATTTTGCAGCATTGTGTTGACAAGGGTATGGACTATTGTGATGACAATGGTCATGGAGCAATGGGATGAAAGTTTTCATGGAACATCGTGATGCAAAGTGCCTGGGAGCATTGTGACGATAAAGGTCATTGAGCATTGTGATGACAAGTGTCATGGAGCATTGTAGTGAAAGGTTTCATTGTGCAATGTGATGACAAGGGGGATGGAGTATTGTGATGAAACTGGTCCTGGAGCATTGTGATAACAAAAGCCATGGAGCATTGTGATGACAAGGGTCATGGAGCATTGTGATGACAGGCATCATGGAGCATTGTGATGAAAGGGGCCATGGGGAATTGTAATGACAATAGAGAAATGTGATGAAAATGGTCAGCGAGCATAGTGATTAAAGTGGTCATTGAGAATTGTGATGAAAAGCGACATAGAGCATTGTGATGACAAAGGTCAGGAAGAAGTGTGATGACCAGGGTCATGGAGCATTGTGATGACACGGTCATGGAACATTGTGGTGACAAGAATTCTGGAGCATTGTGATGACAAGGGCCATGGAGCATTGAGATGCCACGGTCATGGAACATTGTGATGACAAGAATCTGGAGCATTGTGAGGAAAAAGGCATGGAGCAATGTGATTATAGGGGACATGGAGCATTGTGATGACATGGGCAGGGAACACTGTGATGACAGGTGTTATGGAGCAATGTGATGACAAGTGTCATGGAGCATTGTGATGAGAGGGGCCTTGGAGAATTGTGATGACAGGCGTCATGGGGCATTGAGATGGCAGTGGTCATGGAGCATTATGAGGAAAGGTGTTATGGAGCACTGTGATTACAGGGGCCATGGAGCATTGTGAATACAAAGGCCATGGAGCATTGAGATGACAGTGGTCATGGAGCATTGTGATGAAAGTGGTAATGGATCATTGTGATGACAAGTGTCCTGGGACCCTGTGATGACATGGTTCATGGAGCATTGTGATGACAATGGTCATGGCGAATTGTGGTGACAATGTCATGGGGCATTGTGAAGGCAGTGGTCATCTAGAAATGTGATTAAAGTTATTATGGAGCACAGTAATGAGAGGGTCCATGGAGCATTGTGATGACAAGTGTCATGGAGCAAGGTGATGAAACGGACATGGAGCATTTTAATGACAAGAATTCTGGAGCCTTGTGATGACAAGGACATGGAGCATTGTGATTACAGGTGCCATGGAGCAGTGTGATGAAAAAGGCTTGGAGCACTGTGATGACAAGGGCCAAGGAGCATTGTGATTATAGGGCTCATAGGGCGTTGTGATGAGTGAGGTCATGGAGCATTGAGATGAAACGGGTCATGGAACACTGTGATTACAGGGGACATGGAGCATTGTGATGACAAAGGCCAAGGAGCATTGTGATGACAGGTGTCATGGAGCATTGAGATGAAACGGGTCATGGACCATTATGATGACAGGTATCATGGAGAATTGTGATGACAGTGGCCATGGGGAATTTGGATGAAAGGCGTACTGGAGCATTGTGAGGAAATGTTTCATGGAGCATTGTGATGACAAGGCCCATGGACCATCATGATGAGAGGGGTCATGGGGCATTGTGTAGACAGGGGTCATGGAGCATTGTGATGAAAAAGGCCATAGAGCATTGTGATGACAGTGGTCATGGAACATTGTGATGACATGGGCCCTGGAGCATTGTGAAGACAAGATTCATGGAGCATTGTGATGACACGGGCATGAAGTATGGTGATGATATCAGACCTGGAGCATTGTGAGGACAAGGGCATGGAGCATTGTGATTACAGGAGACATGGAACATTGTGAAGATATTTCAGGGATCATTGTGATTAAAGGGATCATGGAGAATTGTGATGACAAAGGCATGGAGCATTGTGATGACAGGGGTCATTGAGCATTGTGATTACAAAGACCATGAGGCATTGTGATGACATGGGCCTTGGAGCATTTTGATGACAATGGTCATCAAGCATAGTGCTGACAGCGGTCATTGAGCATTGTGATGAGAAAGACCATGGAGCATGATGATGACAGAGGCTATGGAGCATTGTGGTGACAAGGCCATGTACCATTGTGATTACAAGGGTCATGGAGCATTGTGATGACAAGAGCAGGGAACCTTGTGGTGACCAGGGTCATGGAGCCTTTTGATGACAAATTTCATGGAACGTTGTGATGACAGGGGTCATGTAGCATTGTGATGACAGGGTCATGGAGCATTGTGATTACAGGTGTCAAGGGGCACTGTGATGACAGGGGGCATGAAGCATTGTGATGAAGATTGTCCTGGAGCATTGTGATGACAGCGGTCACAGAGAGTTGTGATGAAAGGTATCATACAGCATTGTGATGACAACTGTCATGGATCATTTTGATGACAGGGGTCATGGAATATTCTGACAACAAGGTTCATAAAGCAATTTGATGACATGGGTCATGGAGCATTGTGTTGACACGGGCATGGAGAATTGTAATGATAGGATATCTGGAGCATTGTGATGAAAAGGGGATGGAGCATTTTGATGACAGGGTCCAAGGAGCATTGTGCTGACAATGGCATGGAGCATTGTGAAGAAAAGGGTACTGGAGCAAAGTGAGGAAAGGAGTCATGGATCAATGTAATGACAGGGTTCATGGAGCTTTGTGATGACAAGCGTCATGGAGCATTGTGATGACACGGTCAAGGAACATTGCGATGACAAGAATTCTGGAGCATTGTGATGAAAGGGCATGGAGCATTGTGATTAAAGGTGAAAAGAAGCATTGTGATGATATGGACAGAGAACTTTGTGATGACAGGGTTCATGGAGCATTGTGATGAAAAGTGTCATCGCACATTGTGCTGACAGGGATCATGGAGCTTTTTGGTAAGAGAGGCCTTGGAGATTAGTGATGGCAGGTGTCATGGGGCATTGTGATAACAGCGGTCTTGGAGCATTGTGATGAAAGGGATCATGGAGCACTGTGATTACACGGACCATGGAGCATTGTGAATACAAAGGATATGGAGCATTGAGATGACAGGGTTCATGGAGCATTGTGATGAAAGTGATCATAGATCACTGTGATGACAAGTGTCCTGGAACCTTGTGATGACACGGTTCATGGAGCATTGTGATGACAAGGACCATGGCGAATTGTGATGACATCTGTCATGGGGCATTGTGATGACAGTGGTCATCTAGAATTGTGATGAAAGGTATCATGGAGCACTGTGATGAAAGGGGCCATGGAACATTGTGATGACAAAGGCCATGGAGCATTGTGATGACAAAGGCCATGGAGCATTGTGATGACAAGTGTCATGGGGCATTGTGATGACATTGGCATGGAGCATTATGATGACAAGAGTTCTGGAGCATTTTGATGACAAGGGCGTGGAGCATTGTGATGACAGGGGCCATGGAACATTGTGATGACAAAGGCCATGGAGCATTGTGATGACAAGTGTCATGGGGCATTTTGATGACATTGGCATGGAGCATTATGAAGACAAGGGTTCTGGAGCATTTTGATGACAAGGGCATGGAGCATTGTGATGACAGGACCCATGGAGCATTGTGATGAAAAGGGCAGGGAACATTGTGATAACTGGGTTCATGGAGCATTGTGATGAAAGGGACCATGGAGCATTGAGATGACAGGCGTCATGAGGCATGGTGATGACACTGGTCATGGAGCATTGTGATCAAAGAGATCATGGAGCAATATGATAACAGGGGCCATGGAGCATTGTGATGACAGGTGTATTGGAGCATTGTGATGAAAGTAGTCATGGATCATTGTGATGACATGTGCCCTGGAACACTGTGATGACACGGTTCATCGAGTATTGTGATGACAAGGGTCATAGCGAATTGTGATGACAGGTGTCATGGGGCATTGTGATGACATTGATCATCTAGGAATTGTGATGAAAGGTATCATGGAGCAGTGTGATGACTGGGGGCATGAAGCATTGTTATGAAAATTGTCCTGGATTATTGTGATGACAGCAGTCATGGAGAATTGTGATGACAGGGATTTTGCAGCATTGTGTTGACAAGGGTATGGACTATTGTGATGACAATGGTCATGGAGCAATGAGATGAAAGTTCTCATGGAACATCGTGATGCAAAGTGCCTGGGAGCATTGTGACGATAAAGGCCATTGAGCATTGTGATGACAAGTGTCATGGAGCATTGTAGTGAAAGGTTTCATTGTGCACTGTGATGACAAGGGGGATGGAGTATTGTGATGAAACTGGTCCTGGAGCATTGTGATAACAAAAGCCATGGAGCATTGTGATGACAAGGGTCATGGAGCATTGTGATGACAGGCATCATGGAGCATTGTGATGAAAGGGGCCATGGGGAATTGTAATGACAATAGAGAAATGTGATGAAAATGGTCAGCGAGCATAGTGATTAAAGTGGTCATTGAGAATTGTGATGAAAAGCGACATAGAGCATTGTGATGACAAAGGTCAGGAAGAAGTGTGATGACCAGGGTCATGGAGCATTGTGATGACACGGTCATGGAACATTGTGATGACAAGAATTCTGGAGCATTGTGATGACAAGGGCCATGGAGCATTGAGATGCCACGGTCATGGAACATTGTGATGACAAGAATCTGGAGCATTGTGAGGAAAAAGGCATGGAGCATTGTGATTATAGGGGACATGGAGCATTGTGATGACATGGGCAGGGAACACTGTGATGACAGGTGTTATGGAGCAATGTGATGACAAGTGTCATGGAGCATTGTGATGAGAGGGGCCTTGGAGAATTGTGATGACAGGCGTCATGGGGCATTGAGATGGCAGTGGTCATGGAGCATTATGATGAAAGGTGTTATGGAGCACTGTGATTACAGGGGCCATGGAGCATTGTGAATACAAAGGCCATGGAGCATTGAGATGACAGTGGTCATGGAGCATTGTGATGAAAGTGGTAATGGATCATTGTGATGACAAGTGTCCTGGGACCCTGTGATGACATGGTTCATGGAGCATTGTGATGACAATGGTCATGGCGAATTGTGGTGACAATGTCATGGGGCATTGTGAAGGCAGTGGTCATCTAGAAATGTGATTAAAGTTATTATGGAGCACAGTAATGAGAGGGTCCATGGAGCATTGTGATGACAAGTGTCATGGAGCAAGGTGATGAAACGGACATGGAGCATTTTAATGACAAGAATTCTGGAGCCTTGTGATGACAAGGACATGGAGCATTGTGATTACAGGTGCCATGGAGCAGTGTGATGAAAAAGGCTTGGAGCACTGTAATGACAAGGGCCAAGGAGCATTGTGATTATAGGGCTCATAGGGCATTGTGATGAGTGAGGTCATGGAGCATTGAGATGAAACGGGTCATGGAACACTGTGATTACAGGGGACATGGAGCATTGTGATGACAAAGGCCAAGGAGCATTGTGATGACAGGTGTCATGGAGCATTGAGATGAAACGGGTCATGGACCATTATGATGACAGGTATCATGGAGAATTGTGATGACAGTGGCCATGGGGAATTTGGATGAAAGGCGTACTGGAGCATTGTGAGGAAATGTTTCATGGAGCATTGTGATGACAAGGGCCATGGAACATCATGATGACAGGGGTCATGGGGCATTGTGTTGACAGGGGTCATGGAGCATTGTGATGAAAAAGGCCATAGAGCATTGTGATGACAGTGGTCATGGAGCATTGTGATGACATGGGCCATGGAGCATTGTGAAGACAAGATTCATGGAGCATTGTGATGACACGGGCATGAAGCATGGTGATGACATATGACCTGGAGCATTGTGAGGACAAGGGCATGGAGCATTGTGATTACAGGAGACATGGAACATTGTGAAGATATTGGCAGGGATCATTGTGATTAAAGGGATCATGGAGAATTGTGATGACAAAGGCATGGAGCATTGTGATGACAGGGGTCATGGAGCATTGTGATTACAAAGACCATGAGGCATTGTAATGACATGGGCCTTGGAGCATTTTGATGACAATGGTCATCAAGCATAGTGATGACAGCGGTCATTGAGCATTGTGATGAAAAAGACCATGGAGCATGATGATGACAGAGGCAATGGAGCATTGTGGTGACAAGGCCATGTACCATTGTGATTACAAGGGTCATGGAGCATTGTGATGACAAGAGCAGGGAACCTTGTGGTGACCAGGGTCATGGAGCCTTTTGATGACAAATTTCATGGAACGTTGTGATGACCGGGGTCATGGAGCATTGTGTTGAAAGGGAACATGGGGCAGTGTGATTACAGGGTCCATGGAGCATTGTGAATACATAGGCCATGGAACAATATGATGACAGGGGTCATGTAGCATTGTGATGACAGGGTCATGGAGCATTGTGATTACAGGTGTCAAGGGGCACTGTGATGACAGGGGGCATGGAGCATTGTGATGAAGATTGTCCTGGAGCATTGTGATGACAGCGGTCACAGAGAGTTGTGATGAAAGGTATCATACAGCATTGTGATGACAACTGTCATGGATCATTTTGATGACAGGGGTCATGGAATATTCTGACAACAAGGTTCATAAAGCATTTTGATGACATGGGTCATGGAGCATTGTGTTGACACGGGCATGGAGAATTGTAATGATAGGATATCTGGAGCATTGTGATGAAAAGGGGATGGAGCATTTTGATGACAGGGTCCAAGGAGCATTGTGCTGACAATGGCATGGAGCATTGTGATGAAAAGAGTACTGGAGCAGTGTGAGGAAAGGAATCATGGATCAATGTGATGACAGGGGTCATGGAGCTTTGTGATGACAAGCGTCATGGAGCATTGTGATGACACGGTCAAGGAACATTGCGATGACAAGAATTCTGGAGCATTGTGATGAAAGGGCATGGAGCATTGTGATTAAAGTTGAAAAGAAGCATTGTGATGATATGGAGAGAGAACTTTGTGATGACAGGGTTCATGGAGCTCTGTGATGAAAAGTGTCATCGAACATTGTGCTGACAGGGATCATGGAGCTTTTTGGTAAAAGAGGCCTTGGAGATTAGTGATGGCAGGTGTCATGGGGCATTGTGATGACAGCGGTCTTGGAGCATTGTGATGAAAGGGGTCATGGAGCACTGTGATTACAGGGACCATGGAGCATTGTGAATACAAAGGATATGGAGCATTGAGATGACAGGGTTCATGGAGCATTGTGATGAAAGTGATCATAGATCATTGTGATGACAAGTGTCCTGGAAACTTGTGATGACACGGTTCATGGAGCATTGTGATGACAAGGACCATGGCGAATTGTGATGACATCTGTCATGGGGCATTGTGATGACAGTGCTCATCTAGAATTGTGATGAAAGGTATCATGGAGCACTGTGATGACAGGGGCCATGGAACATTGTGATGACAAACGCCATGGAGCATTGTGATGACAAAGGCCATGGAGCATTGTGATGACAAGTGTCATGGGGCATTTTGATGACATTGGCATGGAGCATTATGATGACAAGAGTTCTGGAGCATTTTGATGACAAGGGCATGGAGCATTGTGATGACAGGACCCATGGAGCATTGTGATGAAAAGGGCAGGGAACATTGTGATGACTGGGTTCATGGAGCATTGTGATGAAAGGGACCATGGAGCATTGAGATGACAGGCGTCATGAGGCATGGTGATGACACTGGTCATGGAGCATTGTTATCAAAGAGATCATGGAGCAATATGATAACAGGGGCCATGGAGCATTGTGATGACAGGTGTATTGGAGCATTGTGATGAAAGTAGTCATGGATCATTGGGATGACATGTGTCCTGGAACACTGTGATGACACAGTTCATCGAGTATTGTGATGACAAGGGTCATAGCGAATTGTGATGACAGGTGTCATGGGGCATTGTGATGACATTGATCATCTAGGAATTGTGATGAAAGGTATCATGGAGCACTGTGATGACTGGGGGCATGAAGCATTCTTATGAAAATTGTCCTGGATTATTGTGATGACAGCAGTCATGGAGAATTTTGATGACAGGGATTTTGCAGCATTGTGTTGACAAGGGTATGGACTATTGTGATGACAATGGTCATGGAGCAATGTGATGAAAGTTTTCATGGAACATCGTGATGAAAAGTGCCTGGGAGCATTGTGACGATAAAGGCCATTGAGCATTGTGATGACAAGTGTCATGGAGCATTGTAATGAAAGGATTCATTGTGCACTGTGATGACAAGGGGGATGGAGTATTGTGATGAAACTGGTCCTGGAGCATTGTGATAACAAAAGCCATGGAGCATTGTGATGACAAGGGTCATGGATCATTGTGATGACAGGCATCATGGAGCATTGTGACGAAAGGGGCCATGGGGAATTGTAATGACAATAGAGAAATGTGATGAAAATGGTCAGCGAGCATAGTGATTAAAGTGGTCATTGAGAATTGTGACGAAAAGCGACATAGAGCATTGTGATGACAACGGTCAGGAAGAAGTGTGATGACCAGGGTCATGTAGCATTGTGATGCCACGGTCATGGAACATTGTGATGACAAGAATTCTGGAGCATTGTGAGGAAAAAGGCACGGAGCTTTGTGATTATAGGGGACATGGAGCATTGTGAAGACATGGTCAGGGAACACTGTGATTACAGGTGTTATGGAGCAATGTGATGCCACGTGTCATGGAGCATTGTGATGAGAGGGGCCTTGGAGAATTGTGATGACATGCGTCATGGGGCATTGAGATGGCAGTGGTCATGGAGCATTATGATGAAAGGTGTTATGGAGCACTGTGATTACAGGGGCCATGGAGCATTGTGAATACAAAGGCCATGGAGCATTGAGATGACAGTGGTCATGGAGCATTGTGATGAAAGTGGTAATGGATCATTGTGATGACAAGTGTCCTGGGACCCTGTGATGACATGGTTCATGGAGCATTGTGATGACAATGTTCATGGCGAATTGTGGTGACAATGTCATGGGGCATTGTGAAGGCAGTGGTCATCTAGAAATGTGATTAAAGTTATTATGGAGCACAGTAATGAGAGGGTCCATGGAGCATTGTGCTGACAAGTGTCATGGAGCAAGGTGATGAAACGGACATGGAGCATTTTAATGACAAGAATTCTGGAGCCTTGTGATGACAAGGACATGGAGCATTGTGATTACAGGTGCCATGGAGCAGTGTGATGAAAAAGGCTTGGAGCACTGTGATGACAAGGGCCAAGGAGCATTGTGATTACAAGGTTCATGGGGCATTGTGATGAGTGAGGTCATGGAGCATTGAGATGAAACGGGTCATGGAGCACTGTGATTACAGGGGCCATGGAGCATTGTGATGACAAAGGCCAAGGAGCATTGTGATGACAGCTGTCATGGAGCATTGAGATGAAACGTGTCATGGACCATTATGATGACAGGGGTCATGGCGAATTGTGATGACAGTGGCCATGGGGAATTTGGATGAAAGGCGTACTGGAGCATTGTGAGGAAATATTTCATGGAGCATTGTGATGACAAGGGCCATGGACCATCATGATGACAGGGGTCATGGGGCATTGTGCTGAAAGCGGTCAGAGAGCATTGTGATGAAAAGCACTATGGAGCATTGTGATGACAAGGGCCATGGAGTATTGTGAATGCAAGGGACATGGAGCCTTGTGATGACAAGGGTCATGGATCATTGTAAAAACAGGTATCATTGGGCATTGTGATGACAGGGGCATGGAGCATTTTTATGTAAGTTGCCATGGAGAATTGTGATGAAAGGGATCATGTGGATTTGTAATGACAAGGGCCATGGAGCTTTGTGATGAAACAAATCTTGGAGTATTTTGATGAAAGTTGTCACGGAGCACTGCGATGAAAAGCACCAAGGAACATTGTGATGACAAGGGCCATCGAGCATTGTGCTGAAAAGGGTCATGGAGCATCGTGATGACAAATGCCATGGAGATTTGTGATGAGAGGTGGCATTGGGCATTGTGATGAAAGGGGTTATGGAGTACTGTGATTACAGGGGCCATGGAGCATTGTGATGACAAGTGACATGGAGAATAGTGATGACAGACGTCATAGAGCATTGTGATTACAAGTGCCATTTAGGATTTTGATGACAGGGGTCATCAGGCATTGTGTTGACAGGGGTCACGGAGCATTGTGATGAAAAAGGCCATAGAGCATTGTGATGACAGTGGTCATGGAGCATTGTGATGACATGGGCCATGGAGCATTGTGAAGACAAGTTTCATGGAGCACTGTGATGACACGGGCATGAAGCATGGTGATGACAACAGACGTGGAGCATTGTGATGACAAGGGCATGGAGCCTTGTGATTACAGGAGACATGGAACATTGTGATGATATTGGCAGGGATCATTGTGATTACAGGGATCATGGAGCATTGTGATGACAAAGGCATGGAGCATTGTAATGACAGGGGTCATTGAGCATTGTGATTACAAAGACCATGAGGCATTGTGATGACTGGGGCCTTGGAGCATTTTGATGACAATTCTCATCAAGCATAGTGATGAAAGCGGTCATTGAGCATTGTGATTTGAAAGACCATGGAGCATGGTGATGACAGAGGCTATAGAGCATTGTGGTGACAAGGCCATGTACCCTTGTGATTACAAGGGTCATGGAGCATTGTGATGAAAAGAGCAGGGAACCTTGTGGTGACCAGGGTCATGGAGACTTCTGATGACAACTTTCATGGAACGTTGTGATGACCGGGGTCATGGAGCATCGTGTTGAAAGGGAAAATGGAGCAGTGTGATTACAGGGTCCATGGAGCATTGTGAATACATAGGCCATGGAACAATGTGATGACAGGGGTCATGTAGCATTGTGATGAAAATTGTCCTGGAGCATTGTGATGACAGCGGTCACAGAGAGTTGGGATGAAAGGTATCATGCAGCATTGTGATGACAACTGTCATGGATCATTTAGATGACAGGGGTCATGGAATATTCTGATAACAAGTTTCATAAAGCATTTTGATGACATGGGTCATGTAGCATTGTGTTGACACGGGCATGGAGCATTGTAATGATAGGATATCTGGAGCATTGTGATGAAAAGGGGATGGAGCATTTTGATGACAGGGTCCAAGGAGCATTGTGCTGACAATGGCATGGAGCATTGTGATGAAAAGGGTACTGGAGCACTGTGAGGAAAGGAGTCATGGTTCAATGTGATGACAGGGGTCATGGAGTTTTGTGATGACAAGCGTCATGGAGCATTGTGATGACACGGTCAAGGAACATTGCGATGACAAGAATTCTGGAGCATTGTAATGAAAGGGCATGGAGCATTGTGATTAAAGGTGAAAAGAAGCATTGTGATGATATGGACAGAGAACTTTGTGATGACAGGGGTCATGGAGCATTGTGATGAAAAGTGTCATTGAACATTGTGCTGACAGGGATCATGGAGCTTTTTGGTAAGAGAGGCCTTGGAGATTAGTGATGGCAGGTGTCATGGGGCATTGTGATGACAGCAGTCTTGGAGCATTGTGATGAAAGGGATCATGGAGCACTGTGATTACACGGACCATGGAGCATTGTGAATACAAAGGATATGGAGCATTGAGATGGCAGGGTTCATGGAGCATTGTGATGAAAGTGATCATAGATCATTGTGATGACAAGTGTCCTGGAACCTTGTGATGACACGGTTCATGGAGCATTGTGATGACAAGGACCATGGCGAATTGTGATGACATCTGTCATGGGGCATTGTGATGACAGTGGTCATCTAGAATTGTGATGAAAGGTATCATGGAGCACTGTGATGACAGGGGCCATGGAACATTGTGATGACAAAGGCCATGGAGCATTGTGATGACAAGTGTCATGGGGCATTGTGATGACATTGGCATGGAGCATTATGATGACAAGAGTTCTGGAGCATTTTGATGACAAGGGCGTGGAGCATTGTGATGACAGGGGCCATGGAACATTGTGATGACAAAGGCCATGGAGCATTGTGATGACAAGTGTCCTGGGGCATTTTGATGACATTGGCATGGAGTATTATGATGACAAGTGTTCTGGAGCATTTTGATGACAAGGGCATGGAGCATTGTGATGACAGGACCCATGGAGCATTGTGATGAAAAGGGCAGGGAACATTGTGATGACTGGGTTCATGGAGCATTGTGATGAAAGGGACCATGGAGCATTGAGATGACAGGCGTCATGAGGCATGGTGATGACACTGGTCATGGAGCATTGTGATCAAAGAGATCATGGAGCAATATGATAACAGGGGCCATGGAGCATTGTGATGACAGGTGTATTGGAGCATTGTGATGAAAGTAGTCATGGATCATTGTGATGACATGTGCCCTGGAACACTGTGATGACACGGTTCATCGAGTATTGTGATGACAAGGGTCATAGCGAATTGTGATGACAGGTGTCATGGGGCATTGTGATGACATTGATCATCTAGGAATTGTGATGAAAGGTATCATGGAGCACTGGGATGAGTGGGGGCATGAAGCATTCTTATGAAAATTGTCCTGGATTATTGTGATGACAGCAGTCATGGAGAATTGTGATGACAGGGATTTTGCAGCATTGTGTTGACAAGGGTATGGACTATTGTGATGACAATGGTCATGGAGCAATGGGATGAAAGTTTTCATGGAACATCGTGATGCAAAGTGCCTGGGAGCATTGTGACGATAAAGGCCATTGAGCATTGTGATGACAAGTGTCATGGAGCATTGTAGTGAAAGGTTTCATTGTGCACTGTGATGACAAGGGGGATGGAGTATTGTGATGAAACTGGTCCTGGAGCATTGTGATAACAAAAGCCATGGAGCATTGTGATGACAAGTGTCATGGAGCATTGTGATGACAGGCATCATGGAGCATTGTGATGAAAGGGGCCATGGGGAATTGTAATGACAATAGAGAAATGTGATGAAAATGGTCAGCGAGCATAGTGATTAAAGTGGTCATTGAGAATTGTGATGAAAAGCGACATAGAGCATTGTGATGACAAAGGTCAGGAAGAAGTGTGATGACCAGGGTCATGGAGCATTGTGATGACACGGTCATGGAACATTGTGATGACAAGAATTCTGGAGCATTGTGATGACAAGGGCCATGGAGCATTGTGATGCCACGGTCATGGAACATTGTGATGACAAGAATTCTGGAGCATTGTGAGGAAAAAGGCATGGAGCATTGTGATTATAGGGGACATGGAGCATTGTGATGACATGGGCAGGGAACACTGTGATGACAGGTGTTATGGAGCAATGTGATGACAAGTGTCATGGAGCATTGTGATGAGAGGGGCCTTGGAGAATTGTGATGAGAGGCGTCATGGGGCATTGAGATGACAGTGGTCATGGAGCATTATGATGAAAGGTGTTATGGAGCACTGTGATTACAGGGGCCATGGAGCATTGTGAATACAAAGGACATGGAGCATTGACATGACAGTGGTCATGGAGAATTGTGATGAAAGTGGTAATGGATCATTGTGATGACAAGTGTCCTGGGACCCTGTGATGACATGGTTCATGGAGCATTGTGATGACAATGGTCATGGCAAATTGTGGTGACAATGTCATGGGGCATTGTGAAGGCCGTGGTCATCTAGAAATGTGATTAAAGTTATTATGGAGCACAGTAATGAGAGAGTCCATGGAGCATTGTGATGACAAGTGTCATGGAGCAAGGTAATGAAACGGACATGGAGCATTTTGATGACAATTGTCATGGAGCACGGTGATGAAACGGACATGGAGCATTTTAATGACAAGAATTCTGGAGCCTTGTGATGACAAGGACATGGAGCATTGTGATTACAGGTGCCATGGAGCAGTGTGATGAAACAGGCTTGGAGCACTGTGATGACAAGGGCCAAGGAGCATTGTGATTACAGGGGTCATGGGGCATTGTGATGAGTGAGGTCATGGAGCATTGAGATGAAACGTGTCATGGAGCACTGTGATTACAGGGGCCATGGAGCATTTTGATGACAAAGGCCAAGGAGCATTGTGATGACAGGTGTCATGGAGCATTGAGATGAAATGGGTCATGGACCACTATGATGACAGGGGTCATGGAGAATTGTGATGACAGTGGCCATGGGGAATTTGGATGAAAGGCGTACTGGAGCATTGTGAGGAAATGTTTCATGGAGCATTGTGATGACAAGGGCCATGGACCATCATGATGACAGGGGTCATGGGGCATTGTGTTGACAGGGGTCATGGAGCATTGTGATGAAAAAGGCCATAGAGCATTGTGTAGACAGTGGTCATGGAGCATTGTGATGACATGGGCCATGGAGCATTGTGAAGACAAGATTCATGGAGCATTGTGATGACACGGGCATGAAGCATGGTGATGACATATGACCTGGAGCATTGTGAGGACAAGGGCATGGAGCATGGTGATTACAGGAGACATGGAACATTGTGAAGATATTGGCAGGGATCATTGTGATTAAAGGGATCATGGAGAATTGTGATGACAAAGGCATGGAGCATTGTGATGACAGGGGTCATTGAGCATTGTGATTACAAAGACCATGAGGCATTGTGATGACATGGGCCTTGGAGAATTTTGATGACAATGGTCATCAAGCATAGTGATGACAGCGGTCATTGAGCATTGTAATGAAAAAGACCATGGAGCATGATGATGACAGAGGCTATGGAGCATTGTGGTGACAAGGCCATGTACCATTGTGATTACAAGGGTCATGGAGCATTGTGATGACAAGAGCAGGGAACCTTGTGGTGACCAGGGTCATGGAGCCTTTTGATGACAAATTTCATGGAACGTTGTGATGACAGGGGTCATGGAGCATTGTGTTAAAAGGGAACATGGGGCAGTGTGATTACAGGGTCCATGGAGCATTGTGAATACATAGGCCATGGAACAATGTGATGACAGGGGTCATGTAGCATTGTGATGACAGGGTCATGGAGCATTGTGATTACAGGTGTCAAGGGGCACTGTGATGACAGGGGGCATGGAGCATTGTGATGACAAACGCCATGGAGCATTGTGATGACAAAGGCCATGGAGCATTGTGATGACAAATGTCATGGGGCATTGTGATGACATTGGCATGGAGCATTATGATGACAAGAGTTCTGGAGCATTTTGATGACAAGGGCATGGAGCATTGTGATGACAGGGGCCATGGAACATTGTGATGACAAAGGCCATGGAGCATTGTGATGACAAAGGCCATGGGGCATTGTGATGACATTGGCATGGAGCATTATGATGACAAGAGTTCTGGAGCATTTTGATGACAAGGGCATGGAGCATTGTGATGACAGGACCCATGGAGCATTGTGATGAAAAGGGCAGGGAACATTGTGATGACTGGGTGCATGGAGCATTGTGATGAAAGGGACCATGGAGCATTGAGATGACAGGCGTCATGAGGCATGGTGATGACACTGGTCATGGAGCATTGTTATCAAAGAGATCATGGAGCAATATGATAACAGGGGCCATGGAGCATTGTGATGACAGGTGTATTGGAGCATTGTGATGAAAGTAGTCATGGATCTTTGTGATGACATGTGCCCTGGAACACTGTGATGACACGGTTCATCGAGTATTGTGATGACAAGGGTCATAGCGAATTGTGATGACAGGTGTCATGGGGCATTGTGATGACATTGATCATCTAGGAATTGTGATGAAAGGTATCATGGAGCACTGTGATGACTGGGGGCATGAAGCATTGTTATGAAAATTGTCCTGGATTATTGTGATGACAGCAGTCATGGAGAATTTTGATGACAGGGATTTTGCAGCATTGTGTTGACAAGGGTATGGACTATTGTGATGACAATGGTCATGGAGCAATGTGATGAAAGTTTTCATGGAACATCGTGATGAAAAGTGCCTGGGAGCATTGTGACGATAAAGGCCATTGAGCATTGTGATGACAAGTGTCATGGAGCATTGTAATGAAAGGATTCATTGTGCACTGTGATGACAAGGGGGATGGAGTATTGTGATGAAACTGGTCCTGGAGCATTGTGATAACAAAAGCCATGGAGCATTGTGATGACAAGGGTCATGGATCATTGTGATGACAGGCATCATGGAGCATTGTGACGAAAGGGGCCATGGGGAATTGTAATGACAATAGAGAAATGTGATGAAAATGGTCAGCGAGCATAGTGATTAAAGTGGTCATTGAGAATTGTGACAAAAAGCGACATAGAGCATTGTGATGACAAAGGTCAGGAAGAAGTGTGATGACCAGGGTCATGTAGCATTGTGATGCCACGGTCATGGAACATTGTGATGACAAGAATTCTGGAGCATTGTGAGGAAAAAGGCACGGAGCTTTGTGATTAGAGGGGACATGGAGCATTGTGAAGACATGGTCAGGGAACACTGTGATGACAGGTGTTATGGAGCAATGTGATGCCAAGTGTCATGGAGCATTGTGATGAGAGGGGCCTTGGAGAATTGTGATGACATGCGTCATGGGGCATTGAGATGGCAGTGGTCATGGAGCATTATGATGAAAGGTGTTATGGAGCACTGTGATTACAGGGGCCATGGAGCATTGTGAATACAAAGGCCATGGAGCATTGAGATGACAGTGGTCATGGAGCATTGTGATGAAAGTGGTAATGGATCATTGTGATGACAAGTGTCCTGGGACCCTGTGATGACATGGTTCATGGAGCATTGTGATGACAATGGTCATGGCGAATTGTGGTGACAATGTCATGGGGCATTGTGAAGGCAGTGGTCATCTAGAAATGTGATTAAAGTTATTATGGAGCACAGTAATGAGAGGGTCCATGGAGCATTGTGCTGACAAGTGTCATGGAGCAAGGTGATGAAACGGACATGGAGCATTTTAATGACAAGAATTCTGGAGCCTTGTGATGACAAGGACATGGAGCATTGTGATTACAGGTGCCATGGAGCAGTGTGATGAAAAAGGCTTGGAGCACTGTGATGACAAGGGCCAAGGAGCATTGTGATTACAGGGTTCATGGGGCATTGTGATGAGTGAGGTCATGGAGCATTGAGATGAAACGGGTCATGGAGCACTGTGATTACAGGGGCCATGGAGCATTGTGATGACAAAGGCCAAGGAGCATTGTGATGACAGCTGTCATGGAGCATTGAGATGAAACGTGTCATGGACCATTATGATGACAGGGGTCATGGAGAATTGTGATGACAGTGGCCATGGGGAATTTGGATGAAAGGCGTACTGGAGCATTGTGAGGAAATATTTCATGGAGCATTGTGATGACAAGGGCCATGGACCATCATGATGACAGGGGTTATGGGGCATTGTGCTGAAAGCGGTCAGAGAGCATTGTGATAAAAAGCACTATGGAGCATTGTGATGACAAGGGCCATGGAGTATTGTGAATACAAGGGACATGGAGCCTTGTGATGACAAGGGTCATGGATCATTGTAAAAACAGGTATCATTGGGCATTGTGATGACAGTGGCATGGAACATTTTTATGTAAGTTGCCATGGAGAATTGTGATGAAAGGGATCATGTGGATTTGTAATGACAAGGGCCATGGAGCTTTGTGATGAAACAAATCTTGGAGTATTTTGATGAAAGTTGTCACGGAGCACTGTGATGAAAAGCACCAAGGAACGTTGTGATGACAAGGGCCATCGAGCATTGTGATGAAAAGGGTCATGGAGCATCGTGATGACAAATGCCATGGAGATTTGTGATGAGAGGTGGCATTGGGCATTGTGATGAAAGGGGTTATGGAGTACTGTGATTACAGGGGCCATGGAGCATTGTGATGACAAGTGACATGGAGAATAGTGATGACAGGCGTCATAGAGCATTGTGATTACAAGTGCCATTTAGGATTTTGATGACAGGGGTCATCAGGCATTGTGTTGACAGGGGTCACGGAGCATTGTGATGAAAAAGGCCATAGAGCATTGTGATGACAGTGGTCATGGAGCATTGTGATGACATGGGCCATGGAGCATTGTGAAGACAAGTTTCATGGAGCACTGTGATGACACGGGCATGAAGCATGGTGATGACAACAGACGTGGAGCATTGTGATGACAAGGGCATGGAGCCTTGTGATTACAGGAGACATGGAACATTGTGATGATATTGGCAGGGATCATTGTGATTACAGGGATCATGGAGCATTGTGATGACAAAGGCATGGAGCATTGTAATTACAGGGGGTCATTGATCATTGTGATTACAAAGACCATGAGGCATTGTGATGACTGGGGCCTTGGAGCATTTTGATGACAATTCTCATACAAGCATAGTGATGACAGTGGTCATTGAGCATTGTGATTTGAAAGACCATGGAGCATGGTGATGACAGAGGCTATGGAGCATTGTGGTGACAAGGCCATGTACCATTGTGATTACAAGGGTCATGGAGCATTGTGATGAAAAGAGCAGGGAACCTTGTGGTGACCAGGGTCATGGAGACTTTTGATGACAACTTTCATGGAACGTTGTGATGACCGGGGTCATGGAGCATCGTGTTGAAAGGGAAAATGGAGCAGTGTGATTACAGGGTCCATGGAGCATTGTGAATACATAGGCCATGGAACAATGTGATGACAGGGGTCATGTAGCATTGTGATGACAGGGTCATGGAGCATTGTGATTACAGGTCTTAAGGGGCACTGTGATGACAGGTGGCATGGAGCATTGTGATGAAAATTGTCCTGGAGCATTGTGATGAAAGCGGTCACAGAGAGTTGGGATGAAAGGTATCATGCAGCATTGTGATGACAACTGTCATGGATCATTTTGATGACAGGGGTCATGGAATATTCTGATAACAAGTTTCATAAAGCATTTTGATGACATGGGTCATGGAGCATTGTGTTGAAACGGGCATGGAGCATTGTAATGATAGGATATCTGGAGCATTGTGATGAAAAGGGGATGGAGCATTTTGATGACAGGGTCCAAGGAGCATTGTGCTGACAATGGCATGGAGCATTGTGATGAAAAGGGTACTGGAGCACTGTGAGGAAAGGAGTCATGGATCAATGTGATGACAGGGGTCATGGAGCTTTGTGATGACAAGCGTCATGGAGCATTGTGATGACACGGTCAAGGAACATTGCGATGACAAGAATTCTGGAGCATTGTAATGAAAGGGCATGGAGCATTGTGATTAAAGGTGAAAAGAAGCATTGTGATGATATGGACAGAGAACTTTGTGATGACAGGGGTCATGGAGCATTGTGATGAAAAGTGTCATCGAACATTGTGCTGACAGGGATCATGGAGCTTTTTGGTAAGAGAGGCCTTGGAGATTAGTGATGGCAGGTGTCATGGGGCATTGTGATGACAGCGGTCTTGGAGCATTGTGATGAAAGGGATCATGGAGCACTGTGATTACACGGACCACGGAGCATTGTGAATACAAAGGATATGGAGCATTGAGATGACAGGGTTCATGGAGCATTGTGATGAAAGTGATCGTAGATCATTGTGATGACAAGTGTCCTGGAACCTTGTGATGACAAGGACCATGGCGAATTGTGATGACATCTGTCATGGGGCATTGTGATGACAGTGGTCATCTAGAATTGTGATGAAAGGTATCATGGAGCACTGTGATGACAGGGGCCATGGAACATTGTGATGACAAAGGCCATGGAGCATTGTGATGACAAATGCCATGGAGCATTGTGATGACAAGTGTCATGGGGCATTGTGATGACATTGGCATGGAGCATTATGATGACAAGATTTCTGGAGCATTTTGATGACAAGGGCATGGAGCATTGTGATGACAGGGGCCATGGAACATTGTGATGACAAAGGCCATGGAGCATTGTGATGACAAGTGTCCTGGGGCATTTTGATGACATTGGCATGGAGCATTATGATGACAAGGGTTCTGGAGCATTTTGATGACAAGGGCATGGAGCATTGTAATGACAGGACCCATGGAGCATTGTGATGAAAAGGGCAGGGAACATTGTGATGACTGGGTTCATGGAGCATTGTGATGAAAGGGACCATGGAGCATTGAGATGACAGGCGTCATGAGGCATGGTGATGACACTGGTCATGGAGCATTGTTATCAAAGGGATCATGGAGCAATATGATAACAGGGGCCATGGAGCATTGTGATGACAGGTGTATTGGAGCATTGTGATGAAAGTAGTCATGGATCTTTGTGATGACATGTGCCCTGGAACACTGTGATGACACGGTTCATCGAGTATTGTGATGACAAGGGTCATAGCGAATTGTGATGACAGGTGTCATGGGGCATTGTGATGACATTGATCATCTAGGAATTGTGATGAAAGGTATCATGGAGCACTGTGATGACTGGGGGCATGAAGCATTCTTATGAAAATTGTCCTGGATTATTGTGATGACAGCAGTCATGGAGAATTTTGATGACAGGGATTTTGCAGCATTGTGTTGACAAGGGTATGGACTATTGTGATGACAATGGTCATGGAGCAATGTGATGAAAGTTTTCATGGAACATCGTGATGAAAAGTGCCTGGGAGCATTGTGACGATAAAGGCCATTGAGCATTGTGATGACAAGTGTCATGGAGCATTGTAATGAAAGGATTCATTGTGCACTGTGATGACAAGGGGGATGGAGTATTGTGATGAAACTGGTCCTGGAGCATTGTGATAACAAAAGACATGGAGCATTGTGATGACAAGGGTCATGGATCATTGTGATGACAGGCATCATGGAGCATTGTGACGAAAGGGGCCATGGGGAATTGTAATGACAATAGAGAAATGTGATGAAAATGGTCAGCGAGCATAGTGATTAAAGTGGTCATTGAGAATTGTGACGAAAAGCGACATAGAGCATTGTGATGACAACGGTCAGGAAGAAGTGTGATGACCAGGGTCATGTAGCATTGTGATGCCACGGTCATGGAACATTGTGATGACAAGAATTCTGGAGCATTGTGAGGAAAAAGGCACGGAGCTTTGTGATTATAGGGGACATGGAGCATTGTGAAGACATGGTCAGGGAACACTGTGATGACAGGTGTTATGGAGCAATGTGATGCCACGTGTCATGGAGCATTGTGATGAGAGGGGCCTTGGAGAATTGTGATGACATGCGTCATGGGGCATTGAGGTGGCAGTGGTCATGGAGCATTATGATGAAAGGTGTTATGGAGCACTGTGATTACAGGGGCCATGGAGCATTGTGAATACAAAGGCCATGGAGCATTGAGATGACAGTGGTCATGGAGCATTGTGATGAAAGTGGTAATGGATCATTGTGATGACAAGTGTCCTGGGACCCTGTGATGACATGGTTCATGGAGCATTGTGATGACAATGGTCATGGCGAATTGTGGTGACAATGTCATGGGGCATTGTGAAGGCAGTGGTCATCTAGAAATGTGATTAAAGTTATTATGGAGCACAGTAATGAGAGGGTCCATGGAGCATTGTGCTGACAAGTGTCATGGAGCAAGGTGATGAAACGGACATGGAGCATTTTAATGACAAGAATTCTGGAGCCTTGTGATGACAAGGACATGGAGCATTGTGATTACAGGTGCCATGGAGCAGTGTGATGAAAAAGGCTTGGAGCACTGTGATGACAAGGGCCAAGGAGCATTGTGATTACAGGGTTCATGGGGCATTGTGATGAGTGAGGTCATGGAGCATTGAGATGAAACGGGTCATGGAGCACTGTGATTACAGGGGCCATGGAGCATTGTGATGACAAAGGCCAAGGAGCATTGTGATGACAGCTGTCATGGAGCATTGAGATGAAACGTGTCATGGACCATTATGATGACAGGGGTCATGGAGAATTGTGATGACAGTGGCCATGGGGAATTTGGATGAAAGGCGTACTGGAGCATTGTGAGGAAATATTTCATGGAGCATTGTGATGACAAGGGCCATGGACCATCATGATGACAGGGGTCATGGGGCATTGTGCTGAAAGCGGTCAGAGAGCATTGTGATGAAAAGCACTATGGAGCATTGTGATGACAAGGGCCATGGAGTATTGTGAATACAAGGGACATGGAGCCTTGTGATGACAAGGGTCATGGATCATTGTAAAAACAGGTATCATTGGGCATTGTGATGACAGGGGCATGGAGCATTTTTATGTAAGTTGCCATGGAGAATTGTGATGAAAGGGATCATGTGGATTTGTAATGACAAGGGCCATGGAGCTTTGTGATGAAACAAATCTTGGAGTATTTTGATGAAAGTTGTCACGGAGCACTGCGATGAAAAGCACCAAGGAACATTGTGATGGCAAGGGCCATCGAGCATTGTGATGAAAAGGGTCATGGAGCATCGTGATGACAAATGCCATGGAGATTTGTGATGAGAGGTGGCATTGGGCATTGTGATGAAAGGGGTTATGGAGTACTGTGATTACAGGGGCCATGGAGCATTGTGATGACAAGTGACATGGAGAATAGTGATGACAGGCGTCATAGAGCATTGTGATTACAAGTGCCATTTAGGATTTTGATGACAGGGGTCATCAGGCATTGTGTTGACAGGGGTCACGGAGCATTGTGATGAAAAAGGCCATAGAGCATTGTGATGACAGTGGTCATGGAGCATTGTGATGACATGGGCCATGGAGCATTGTGAAGACAAGTTTCATGGAGCACTGTGATGACACGGGCATGAAGCATGGTGATGACAACAGACGTGGAGCATTGTGATGACAAGGGCATGGAGCCTTGTGATTACAGGAGACATGGAACATTGTGATGATATTGGCAGGGATCATTGTGATTACAGGGATCATGGAGCATTGTGATGACAAAGGCATGGAGCATTGTAATTACAGGGGGTCATTGATCATTGTGATTACAAAGACCATGAGGCATTGTGATGACTGGGGCCTTGGAGCATTTTGATGACAATTCTCATCAAGCATAGTGATGACAGTGGTCATTGAGCATTGTGATTTGAAAGACCATGGAGCATGGTGATGACAGAGGCTATGGAGCATTGTGGTGACAAGGCCATGTACCATTGTGATTACAAGGGTCATGGAGCATTGTGATGAAAAGAGCAGGGAACCTTGTGGTGACCAGGGTCATGGAGACTTTTGATGACAACTTTCATGGAACGTTGTGATGACCGGGGTCATGGAGCATCGTGTTGAAAGGGAAAATGGAGCAGTGTGATTACAGGGTCCATGGAGCATTGTGAATACATAGGTCATGGAACAATGTGATGACAGGGGTCATGTAGCATTGTGATGACAGGGTCATGGAGCATTGTGATTACAGGTCTTAAGGGGCACTGTGATGACAGGTGGCATGGAGCATTGTGATGAAAATTGTCCTGGAGCATTGTGATGACAGCGGTCACAGAGAGTTGGGATGAAAGGTATCATGCAGCATTGTGATGACAACTGTCATGGATCATTTTGATGACAGGGGTCATGGAATATTCTGATAACAAGTTTCATAAAGCATTTTGATGACATGGGTCATGGAGCATTGTGTTGAAACGGGCATGGAGCATTGTAATGATAGGATATCTGGAGCATTGTGATGAAAAGGGGATGGAGCATTTTGATGACAGGGTCCAAGGAGCATTGTGCTGACAATGGCATGGAGCATTGTGATGAAAAGGGTACTGGAGCACTGTGAGGAAAGGAGTCATGGATCAATGTGATGACAGGGGTCATGGAGCTTTGTGATGACAAGGGTCATGGAGCATTGTGATGACACGGTCAAGGAACATTGCGATGACAAGAATTCTGGAGCATTGTAATGAAAGGGCATGGAGCATTGTGATTAAAGGTGAAAAGAAGCATTGTGATGATATGGACAGAGAACTTTGTGATGACAGGGGTCATGGAGCATTGTGATGAAAAGTGTCATCGAACATTGTGCTGACAGGGATCATGGAGCTTTTTGGTAAGAGAGGCCTTGGAGATTAGTGATGGCAGGTGTCATGGGGCATTGTGATGACAGCGGTCTTGGAGCATTGTGATGAAAGGGATCATGGAGCACTGTGATTACACGGACCATGGAGCATTGTGAATACAAAGGATATGGAGCATTGAGATGACAGGGTTCATGGAGCATTGTGATGAAAGTGATCGTAGATCATTGTGATGACAAGTGTCCTGGAACCTTGTGATGACACGGTTCATGGAGCATTGTGATGACAAGGACCATGGCGAATTGTGATGACATCTGTCATGGGGCATTGTGATGACAGTGGTCATCTAGAATTGTGATGAAAGGTATCATGGAGCACTGTGATGACAGGGGCCATGGAACATTGTGATGACAAAGGCCATGGAGCATTGTGATGACAAATGCCATGGAGCATTGTGATGACAAGTGTCATGGGGCATTGTGATGACATTGGCATGGAGCATTATGATGACAAGATTTCTGGAGCATTTTGATGACAAGGGCATGGAGCATTGTGATGACAGGGGCCATGGAACATTGTGATGACAAAGGCCATGGAGCATTGTGATGACAAGTGTCCTGGGGCATTTTGATGACATTGGCATGGAGCATTATGATGACAAGGGTTCTGGAGCATTTTGATGACAAGGGCATGGAGCATTGTAATGACAGGACCCATGGAGCATTGTGATGAAAAGGGCAGGGAACATTGTGATGACTGGGTTCATGGAGCATTGTGATGAAAGGGACCATGGAGCATTCAGATGACAGGCGTCATGAGGCATGGTGATGACACTGGTCATGGAGCATTGTTATCAAAGAGATCATGGAGCAATATGATAACAGGGGCCATGGAGCATTGTGATGACAGGTGTATTGGAGCATTGTGATGAAAGTAGTCATGGATCTTTGTGATGACATGTGCCCTGGAACACTGTGATGACACGGTTCATCGAGTATTGTGATGACAAGGGTCATAGCGAATTGTGATGACAGGTGTCATGGGGCATTGTGATGACATTGATCATCTAGGAATTGTGATGAAAGGTATCATGGAGCACTGTGATGACTGGGGGCATGAAGCATTCTTATGAAAATTGTCCTGGATTATTGTGATGACAGCAGTCATGGAGAATTTTGATGACAGGGATTTTGCAGCATTGTGTTGACAAGGGTATGGACTATTGTGATGACAATGGTCATGGAGCAATGTGATGAAAGTTTTCATGGAACATCGTGATGAAAAGTGCCTGGGAGCATTGTGACGATAAAGGCCATTGAGCATTGTGATGACAAGTGTCATGGAGCATTGTAATGAAAGGATTCATTGTGCACTGTGATGACAAGGGGGATGGAGTATTGTGATGAAACTGGTCCTGGAGCATTGTGATAACAAAAGCCATGGAGCATTGTGATGACAAGGGTCATGGATCATTGTGATGACAGGCATCATGGAGCATTGTGACGAAAGGGGCCATGGGGAATTGTAATGACAATAGAGAAATGTGATGAAAATGGTCAGCGAGCATAGTGATTAAAGTGGTCATTGAGAATTGTGACGAAAAGCGACATAGAGCATTGTGATGACAAAGGTCAGGAAGAAGTGTGATGACCAGGGTCATGTAGCATTGTGATGCCACGGTCATGGAACATTGTGATGACAAGAATTCTGGAGCATTGTGAGGAAAAAGGCACGGAGCTTTGTGATTATAGGGGACATGGAGCATTGTGAAGACATGGTCAGGGAACACTGTGATGATAGGTGTTATGGAGCAATGTGATGCCAAGTGTCATGGAGCATTGTGATGAGAGGGGCCTTGGAGAATTGTGATGACATGCGTCATGGGGCATTGAGATGGCAGTGGTCATGGAGCATTATGATGAAAGGTGTTATGGAGCACTGTGATTACAGGGGCCATGGAGCATTGTGAATACAAAGGCCATGGAGCATTGAGATGACAGTGGTCATGGAGCATTGTGATGAAAGTGGTAATGGATCATTGTGATGACAAGTGTCCTGGGACCCTGTGATGACATGGTTCATGGAGCATTGTGATGACAATGGTCATGGCGAATTGTGGTGACAATGTCATGGGGCATTGTGAAGGCAGTGGTCATCTAGAAATGTGATTAAAGTTATTATGGAGCACAGTAATGAGAGGGTCCATGGAGCATTGTGCTGACAAGTGTCATGGAGCAAGGTGATGAAACGGACATGGAGCATTTTAATGACAAGAATTCTGGAGCCTTGTGATGACAAGGACATGGAGCATTGTGATTACAGGTGCCATGGAGCAGTGTGATGAAAAAGGCTTGGAGCACTGTGATGACAAGGGCCAAGGAGCATTGTGATTACAGGGTTCATGGGGCATTGTGATGAGTGAGGTCATGGAGCATTGAGATGAAACGGGTCATGGAGCACTGTGATTACAGGGGCCATGGAGCATTGTGATGACAAAGGCCAAGGAGCATTGTGATGACAGCTGTCATGGAGCATTGAGATGAAACGTGTCATGGACCATTATGATGACAGGGGTCATGGAGAATTGTGATGACAGTGGCCATGGGGAATTTGGATGAAAGGCGTACTGGAGCATTGTGAGGAAATATTTCATGGAGCATTGTGATGACAAGGGCCATGGACCATCATGATGACAAGGGTCATGGGGCATTGTGCTGAAAGCGGTCAGAGAGCATTGTGATGAAAAGCACTATGGAGCATTGTGATGACAAGGGCCATGGAGTATTGTGAATACAAGGGACATGGAGCCTTGTGATGACAAGGGTCATGGATCATTGTAAAAACAGGTATCATTGGGCATTGTGATGACAGGGGCATGGAGCATTTTTATGTAAGTTGCCATGGAGAATTGTGATGAAAGGGATCATGTGGATTTGTAATGACAAGGGCCATGGAGCTTTGTGATGAAACAAATCTTGGAGTATTTTGATGAAAGTTGTCACAGAGCACTGCGATGAAAAGCACCAAGGAACATTGTGATGACAAGGGCCATCGAGCATTGTGATGAAAAGGGTCATGGAGCATCGTGATGACAAATGCCATGGAGATTTGTGATGAGAGGTGGCATTGGGCATTGTGATGAAAGGGGTTATGGAGTACTGTGATTACAGGGGCCATGGAGCATTGTGATGACAAGTGACATGGAGAATAGTGATGACAGGCGTCATAGAGCATTGTGATTACAAGTGCCATTTAGGATTTTGATGACAGGGGTCATCAGGCATTGTGTTGACAGGGGTCACGGAGCATTGTGATGAAAAAGGCCATAGAGCATTGTGATGACAGTGGTCATGGAGCATTGTGATGACATGGGCCATGGAGCATTGTGAAGACAAGTTTCATGGAGCACTGTGATGACACGGGCATGAAGCATGGTGATGACAACAGACGTGGAGCATTGTGATGACAAGGGCATGGAGCCTTGTGATTACAGGAGACATGGAACATTGTGATGATATTGGCAGGGATCATTGTGATTACAGGGATCATGGAGCATTGTGATGACAAAGGCATGGAGCATTGTAATTACAGGGGGTCATTGATCATTGTGATTACAAAGACCATGAGGCATTGTGATGACTGGGGCCTTGGAGCATTTTGATGACAATTCTCATCAAGCATAGTGATGACAGTGGTCATTGAGCATTGTGATTTGAAAGACCATGGAGCATGGTGATGACAGAGGCTATGGAGCATTGTGGTGACAAGGCCATGTACCATTGTGATTACAAGGGTCATGGAGCATTGTGATGAAAAGAGCAGGGAACCTTGTGGTGACCAGGGTCATGGAGACTTTTGATGACAACTTTCATGGAACGTTGTGATGACCGGGGTCATGGAGCATCGTGTTGAAAGGGAAAATGGAGCAGTGTGATTACAGGGTCCATGGAGCATTGTGAATACATAGGCCATGGAACAATGTGATGACAGGGGTCATGTAGCATTGTGATGACAGGGTCATGGAGCATTGTGATTACAGGTCTTAAGGGGCACTGTGATGACAGGTGGCATGGAGCATTGTGATGAAAATTGTCCTGGAGCATTGTGATGACAGCGGTCACAGAGAGTTGGGATGAAAGGTATCATGCAGCATTGTGATGACAACTGTCATGGATCATTTTGATGACAGGGGTCATGGAATATTCTGATAACAAGTTTCATAAAGCATTTTGATGACATGGGTCATGGAGCATTGTGTTGAAACGGGCATGGAGCATTGTAATGATAGGATATCTGGAGCATTGTGATGAAAAGGGGATGGAGCATTTTGATGACAGGGTCCAAGGAGCATTGTGCTGACAATGGCATGGAGCATTGTGATGAAAAGGGTACTGGAGCACTGTGAGGAAAGGAGTCATGGATCAATGTGATGACAGGGGTCATGGAGCTTTGTGATGACAAGCGTCATGGAGCATTGTGATGACACGGTCAAGGAACATTGCGATGACAAGAATTCTGGAGCATTGTAATGAAAGGGCATGGAGCATTGTGATTAAAGGTGAAAAGAAGCATTGTGATGATATGGACAGAGAACTTTGTGATGACAGGGGTCATGGAGCATTGTGATGAAAAGTGTCATCGAACATTGTGCTGACAGGGATCATGGAGCTTTTTGGTAAGAGAGGCCTTGGAGATTAGTGATGGCAGGTGTCATGGGGCATTGTGATGACAGCGGTCTTGGAGCATTGTGATGAAAGGGATCATGGAGCACTGTGATTACACGGACCATGGAGCATTGTGAATACAAAGGATATGGAGCATTGAGATGACAGGGTTCATGGAGCATTGTGATGAAAGTGATCATAGATCATTGTGATGACAAGTGTCCTGGAACCTTGTGATGACAAGGACCATGGCGAATTGTGATGACATCTGTCATGGGGCATTGTGATGACAGTGGTCATCTAGAATTGTGATGAAAGGTATCATGGAGCACTGTGATGACAGGGGCCATGGAACATTGTGATGACAAAGGCCATGGAGCATTGTGATGACAAATGCCATGGAGCATTGTGATGACAAGTGTCATGGGGCATTGTGATGACATTGGCATGGAGCATTATGATGACAAGATTTCTGGAGCATTTTGATGACAAGGGCATGGAGCATTGTGATGACAGGGGCCATGGAACATTGTGATGACAAAGGCCATGGAGCATTGTGATGACAAGTGTCCTGGGGCATTTTGATGACATTGGCATGGAGCATTATGATGACAAGGGTTCTGGAGCATTTTGATGACAAGGGCATGGAGCATTGTAATGACAGGACCCATGGAGCATTGTGATGAAAAGGGCAGGGAACATTGTGATGACTGGGTTCATGGAGCATTGTGATGAAAGGGACCATGGAGCATTCAGATGACAGGCGTCATGAGGCATGGTGATGACACTGGTCATGGAGCATTGTTATCAAAGAGATCATGGAGCAATATGATAACAGGGGCCATGGAGCATTGTGATGACAGGTGTATTGGAGCATTGTGATGAAAGTAGTCATGGATCTTTGTGATGACATGTGCCCTGGAACACTGTGATGACACGGTTCATCGAGTATTGTGATGACAAGGGTCATAGCGAATTGTGATGACAGGTGTCATGGGGCATTGTGATGACATTGATCATCTAGGAATTGTGATGAAAGGTATCATGGAGCACTGTGATGACTGGGGGCATGAAGCATTCTTATGAAAATTGTCCTGGATTATTGTGATGACAGCAGTCATGGAGAATTTTGATGACAGGGATTTTGCAGCATTGTGTTGACAAGGGTATGGACTATTGTGATGACAATGGTCATGGAGCAATGTGATGAAAGTTTTCATGGAACATCGTGATGAAAAGTGCCTGGGAGCATTGTGACGATAAAGGCCATTGAGCATTGTGATGACAAGTGTCATGGAGCATTGTAATGAAAGGATTCATTGTGCACTGTGATGACAAGGGGGATGGAGTATTGTGATGAAACTGGTCCTGGAGCATTGTGATAACAAAAGCCATGGAGCATTGTGATGACAAGGGTCATGGATCATTGTGATGACAGGCATCATGGAGCATTGTGACGAAAGGGGCCATGGGGAATTGTAATGACAATAGAGAAATGTGATGAAAATGGTCAGCGAGCATAGTGATTAAAGTGGTCATTGAGAATTGTGACGAAAAGCGACATAGAGCATTGTGATGACAAAGGTCAGGAAGAAGTGTGATGACCAGGGTCATGTAGCATTGTGATGCCACGGTCATGGAACATTGTGATGACAAGAATTCTGGAGCATTGTGAGGAAAAAGGCACGGAGCTTTGTGATTATAGGGGACATGGAGCATTGTGAAGACATGGTCAGGGAACACTGTGATGATAGGTGTTATGGAGCAATGTGATGCCAAGTGTCATGGAGCATTGTGATGAGAGGGGCCTTGGAGAATTGTGATGACATGCGTCATGGGGCATTGAGATGGCAGTGGTCATGGAGCATTATGATGAAAGGTGTTATGGAGCACTGTGATTACAGGGGCCATGGAGCATTGTGAATACAAAGGCCATGGAGCATTGAGATGACAGTGGTCATGGAGCATTGTGATGAAAGTGGTAATGGATCATTGTGATGACAAGTGTCCTGGGACCCTGTGATGACATGGTTCATGGAGCATTGTGATGACAATGGTCATGGCGAATTGTGGTGACAATGTCATGGGGCATTGTGAAGGCAGTGGTCATCTAGAAATGTGATTAAAGTTATTATGGAGCACAGTAATGAGAGGGTCCATGGAGCATTGTGCTGACAAGTGTCATGGAGCAAGGTGATGAAACGGACATGGAGCATTTTAATGACAAGAATTCTGGAGCCTTGTGATGACAAGGACATGGAGCATTGTGATTACAGGTGCCATGGAGCAGTGTGATGAAAAAGGCTTGGAGCACTGTGATGACAAGGGCCAAGGAGCATTGTGATTACAGGGTTCATGGGGCATTGTGATGAGTGAGGTCATGGAGCATTGAGATGAAACGGGTCATGGAGCACTGTGATTACAGGGGCCATGGAGCATTGTGATGACAAAGGCCAAGGAGCATTGTGATGACAGCTGTCATGGAGCATTGAGATGAAACGTGTCATGGACCATTATGATGACAGGGGTCATGGAGAATTGTGATGACAGTGGCCATGGGGAATTTGGATGAAAGGCGTACTGGAGCATTGTGAGGAAATATTTCATGGAGCATTGTGATGACAAGGGCCATGGACCATCATGATGACAAGGGTCATGGGGCATTGTGCTGAAAGCGGTCAGAGAGCATTGTGATGAAAAGCACTATGGAGCATTGTGATGACAAGGGCCATGGAGTATTGTGAATACAAGGGACATGGAGCCTTGTGATGACAAGGGTCATGGATCATTGTAAAAACAGGTATCATTGGGCATTGTGATGACAGGGGCATGGAGCATTTTTATGTAAGTTGCCATGGAGAATTGTGATGAAAGGGATCATGTGGATTTGTAATGACAAGGGCCATGGAGCTTTGTGATGAAACAAATCTTGGAGTATTTTGATGAAAGTTGTCACAGAGCACTGCGATGAAAAGCACCAAGGAACATTGTGATGACAAGGGCCATCGAGCATTGTGATGAAAAGGGTCATGGAGCATCGTGATGACAAATGCCATGGAGATTTGTGATGAGAGGTGGCATTGGGCATTGTGATGAAAGGGGTTATGGAGTACTGTGATTACAGGGGCCATGGAGCATTGTGATGACAAGTGACATGGAGAATAGTGATGACAGGCGTCATAGAGCATTGTGATTACAAGTGCCATTTAGGATTTTGATGACAGGGGTCATCAGGCATTGTGTTGACAGGGGTCACGGAGCATTGTGATGAAAAAGGCCATAGAGCATTGTGATGACAGTGGTCATGGAGCATTGTGATGACATGGGCCATGGAGCATTGTGAAGACAAGTTTCATGGAGCACTGTGATGACACGGGCATGAAGCATGGTGATGACAACAGACGTGGAGCATTGTGATGACAAGGGCATGGAGCCTTGTGATTACAGGAGACATGGAACATTGTGATGATATTGGCAGGGATCATTGTGATTACAGGGATCATGGAGCATTGTGATGACAAAGGCATGGAGCATTGTAATTACAGGGGGTCATTGATCATTGTGATTACAAAGACCATGAGGCATTGTGATGACTGGGGCCTTGGAGCATTTTGATGACAATTCTCATCAAGCATAGTGATGACAGTGGTCATTGAGCATTGTGATTTGAAAGACCATGGAGCATGGTGATGACAGAGGCTATGGAGCATTGTGGTGACAAGGCCATGTACCATTGTGATTACAAGGGTCATGGAGCATTGTGATGAAAAGAGCAGGGAACCTTGTGGTGACCAGGGTCATGGAGACTTTTGATGACAACTTTCATGGAACGTTGTGATGACCGGGGTCATGGAGCATCGTGTTGAAAGGGAAAATGGAGCAGTGTGATTACAGGGTCCATGGAGCATTGTGAATACATAGGCCATGGAACAATGTGATGACAGGGGTCATGTAGCATTGTGATGACAGGGTCATGGAGCATTGTGATTACAGGTCTTAAGGGGCACTGTGATGACAGGTGGCATGGAGCATTGTGATGAAAATTGTCCTGGAGCATTGTGATGACAGCGGTCACAGAGAGTTGGGATGAAAGGTATCATGCAGCATTGTGATGACAACTGTCATGGATCATTTTGATGACAGGGGTCATGGAATATTCTGATAACAAGTTTCATAAAGCATTTTGATGACATGGGTCATGGAGCATTGTGTTGAAACGGGCATGGAGCATTGTAATGATAGGATATCTGGAGCATTGTGATGAAAAGGGGATGGAGCATTTTGATGACAGGGTCCAAGGAGCATTGTGCTGACAATGGCATGGAGCATTGTGATGAAAAGGGTACTGGAGCACTGTGAGGAAAGGAGTCATGGATCAATGTGATGACAGGGGTCATGGAGCTTTGTGATGACAAGCGTCATGGAGCATTGTGATGACACGGTCAAGGAACATTGCGATGACAAGAATTCTGGAGCATTGTAATGAAAGGGCATGGAGCATTGTGATTAAAGGTGAAAAGAAGCATTGTGATGATATGGACAGAGAACTTTGTGATGACAGGGGTCATGGAGCATTGTGATGAAAAGTGTCATCGAACATTGTGCTGACAGGGATCATGGAGCTTTTTGGTAAGAGAGGCCTTGGAGATTAGTGATGGCAGGTGTCATGGGGCATTGTGATGACAGCGGTCTTGGAGCATTGTGATGAAAGGGATCATGGAGCACTGTGATTACACGGACCATGGAGCATTGTGAATACAAAGGATATGGAGCATTGAGATGACAGGGTTCATGGAGCATTGTGATGAAAGTGATCATAGATCATTGTGATGACAAGTGTCCTGGAACCTTGTGATGACAAGGACCATGGCGAATTGTGATGACATCTGTCATGGGGCATTGTGATGACAGTGGTCATCTAGAATTGTGATGAAAGGTATCATGGAGCACTGTGATGACAGGGGCCATGGAACATTGTGATGACAAAGGCCATGGAGCATTGTGATGACAAAGGCCATGGAGCATTGTGATGACAAGTGTCATGGGGCATTGTGATGACATTGGCATGGAGCATTATGATGACAAGATTTCTGGAGCATTTTGATGACAAGGGCATGGAGCATTGTGATGACAGGGGCCATGGAACATTGTGATGACAAAGGCCATGGAGCATTGTGATGAGAAGTGTCCTGGGGCATTTTGATGACATTGGCATGGAGCATTATGATGACAAGGGTTCTGGAGCATTTTGATGACAAGGGCATGGAGCATTGTAATGACAGGACCCATGGAGCATTGTGATGAAAAGGGCAGGGAACATTGTGATGACTGGGTTCATGGAGCATTGTGATGAAAGGGACCATGGAGCATTCAGATGACAGGCGTCATGAGGCATGGTGATGACACTGGTCATGGAGCATTGTTATCAAAGAGATCATGGAGCAATATTATAACAGGGGCCATGGAGCATTGTGATGACAGGTGTATTGGAGCATTGTGATGAAAGTAGTCATGGATCTTTGTGATGACATGTGCCCTGGAACACTGTGATGACACGGTTCATCGAGTATTGTGATGACAAGGGTCATAGCGAATTGTGATGACAGGTGTCATGGGGCATTGTGATGACATTGATCATCTAGGAATTGTGATGAAAGGTATCATGGAGCACTGTGATGACTGGGGGCATGAAGCATTCTTATGAAAATTGTCCTGGATTATTGTGATGACAGCAGTCATGGAGAATTTTGATGACAGGGATTTTGCAGCATTGTGTTGACAAGGGTATGGACTATTGTGATGACAATGGTCATGGAGCAATGTGATGAAAGTTTTCATGGAACATCGTGATGAAAAGTGCCTGGGAGCATTGTGACGATAAAGGCCATTGAGCATTGTGATGACAAGTGTCATGGAGCATTGTAATGAAAGGATTCATTGTGCACTGTGATGACAAGGGGGATGGAGTATTGTGATGAAACTGGTCCTGGAGCATTGTGATAACAAAAGCCATGGAGCATTGTGATGACAAGTGTCATGGATCATTGTGATGACAGGCATCATGGAGCATTGTGACGAAAGGGGCCATGGGGAATTGTAATGACAATAGAGAAATGTGATGAAAATGGTCAGCGAGCATAGTGATTAAAGTGGTCATTGAGAATTGTGACGAAAAGCGACATAGAGCATTGTGATGACAACGGTCAGGAAGAAGTGTGATGACCAGGGTCATGTAGCATTGTGATGCCACGGTAATGGAACATTGTGATGACAAGAATTCTGGAGCATTGTGAGGAAAAAGGCACGGAGCTTTGTGATTATAGGGGACATGGAGCATTGTGAAGACATGGTCAGGGAACACTGTGATGACAGGTGTTATGGAGCAATGTGATGCCACGTGTCATGGAGCATTGTGATGAGAGGGGCCTTGGAGAATTGTGATGACATGCGTCATGGGGCATTGAGATGGCAGTGGTCATGGAGCATTATGATGAAAGGTGTTATGGAGCACTGTGATAACAGGGGCCATGGAGCATTGTGAATACAAAGGCCATGGAGCATTGAGATGACAGTGGTCATGGAGCATTGTGATGAAAGTGGTAATGGATCATTGTGATGACAAGTGTCCTGGGACCCTGTGATGACATGGTTCATGGAGCATTGTGATGACAATGGTCATGGCGAATTGTGGTGACAATGTCATGGGGCATTGTGAAGGCAGTGGTCATCTAGAAATGTGATTAAAGTTATTATGGAGCACAGTAATGAGAGGGTCCATGGAGCATTGTGCTGACAAGTGTCATGGAGCAAGGTGATGAAACGGACATGGAGCATTTTAATGACAAGAATTCTGGAGCCTTGTGATGACAAGGACATGGAGCATTGTGATTACAGGTGCCATGGAGCAGTGTGATGAAAAAGGCTTGGAGCACTGTGATGACAAGGGCCAAGGAGCATTGTGATTACAGGGTTCATGGGGCATTGTGATGAGTGAGGTCATGGAGCATTGAGATGAAACGGGTCATGGAGCACTGTGATTACAGGGGCCATGGAGCATTGTGATGACAAAGGCCAAGGAGCATTGTGATGACAGCTGTCATGGAGCATTGAGATGAAACGTGTCATGGACCATTATGATGACAGGGGTCATGGAGAATTGTGATGACAGTGGCCATGGGGAATTTGGATGAAAGGCGTACTGGAGCATTGTGAGGAAATATTTCATGGAGCATTGTGATGACAAGTGCCATGGACCATCATGATGACAGGGGTCATGGGGCATTGTGCTGAAAGCGGTCAGAGAGCATTGTGATGAAAAGCACTATGGAGCATTGTGATGACAAGGGCCATGGAGTATTGTGAATACAAGGGACATGGAGCCTTGTGATGACAAGGGTCATGGATCATTGTAAAAACAGGTATCATTGGGCATTGTGATGACAGGGGCATGGAGCATTTTTATGTAAGTTGCCATGGAGAATTGTGATGAAAGGGATCATGTGGATTTGTAATGACAAGGGCCATGGAGCTTTGTGATGAAACAAATCTTGGAGTATTTTGATGAAAGTTGTCACGGAGCACTGCGATGAAAAGCACCAAGGAACGTTGTGATGACAAGGGCCATCGAGCATTGTGATGAAAAGGGTCATGGAGCATCGTGATGACAAATGCCATGGAGATTTGTGATGAGAGGTGGCATTGGGCATTGTGATGAAAGGGGTTATGGAGTACTGTGATTACAGGGGCCATGGAGCATTGTGATGACAAGTGACATGGAGAATAGTGATGACAGGCGTCATAGAGCATTGTGATTACAAGTGCCATTTAGGATTTTGATGACAGGGGTCATCAGGCATTGTGTTGACAGGGGTCACGGAGCATTGTGATGAAAAAGGCCATAGAGCATTGTGATGACAGTGGTCATGGAGCATTGTGATGACATGGGCCATGGAGCATTGTGAAGACAAGTTTCATGGAGCACTGTGATGACACGGGCATGAAGCATGGTGATGACAACAGACGTGGAGCATTGTGATGACAAGGGCATGGAGCCTTGTGATTACAGGAGACATGGAACATTGTGATGATATTGGCAGGGATCATTGTGATTACAGGGATCATGGAGCATTGTGATGACAAAGGCATGGAGCATTGTAATTACAGGGGGTCATTGATCATTGTGATTACAAAGACCATGAGGCATTGTGATGACTGGGGCCTTGGAGCATTTTGATGACAATTCTCATCAAGCATAGTGATGACAGTGGTCATTGAGCATTGTGATTTGAAAGACCATGGAGCATGGTGATGACAGAGGCTATGGAGCATTGTGGTGACAAGGCCATGTACCATTGTGATTACAAGGGTCATGGAGCATTGTGATGAAAAGAGCAGGGAACCTTGTGGTGACCAGGGTCATGGAGACTTTTGATGACAACTTTCATGGAACGTTGTGATGACCGGGGTCATGGAGCATCGTGTTGAAAGGGAAAATGGAGCAGTGTGATTACAGGGTCCATGGAGCATTGTGAATACATAGGCCATGGAACAATGTGATGACAGGGGTCATGTAGCATTGTGATGACAGGGTCATGGAGCATTGTGATTACAGGTCTTAAGGGGCACTGTGATGACAGGTGGCATGGAGCATTGTGATGAAAATTGTCCTGGAGCATTGTGATGACAGCGGTCACAGAGAGTTGGGATGAAAGGTATCATGCAGCATTGTGATGACAACTGTCATGGATCATTTTGATGACAGGGGTCATGGAATATTCTGATAACAAGTTTCATAAAGCATTTTGATGACATGGGTCATGGAGCATTGTGTTGAAACGGGCATGGAGCATTGTAATGATAGGATATCTGGAGCATTGTGATGAAAAGGGGATGGAGCATTTTGATGACAGGGTCCAAGGAGCATTGTGCTGACAATGGCATGGAGCATTGTGATGAAAAGGGTACTGGAGCACTGTGAGGAAAGGAGTCATGGATCAATGTGATGACAGGGGTCATGGAGCTTTGTGATGACAAGCGTCATGGAGCATTGTGATGACACGGTCAAGGAACATTGCGATGACAAGAATTCTGGAGCATTGTAATGAAAGGGCATGGAGCATTGTGATTAAAGGTGAAAAGAAGCATTGTGATGATATGGACAGAGAACTTTGTGATGACAGGGGTCATGGAGCATTGTGATGAAAAGTGTCATCGAACATTGTGCTGACAGGGATCATGGAGCTTTTTGGTAAGAGAGGCCTTGGAGATTAGTGATGGCAGGTGTCATGGGGCATTGTGATGACAGCGGTCTTGGAGCATTGTGATGAAAGGGATCATGGAGCACTGTGATTACACGGACCACGGAGCATTGTGAATACAAAGGATATGGAGCATTGAGATGACAGGGTTCATGGAGCATTGTGATGAAAGTGATCGTAGATCATTGTGATGACAAGTGTCCTGGAACCTTGTGATGACAAGGACCATGGCGAATTGTGATGACATCTGTCATGGGGCATTGTGATGACAGTGGTCATCTAGAATTGTGATGAAAGGTATCATGGAGCACTGTGATGACAGGGGCCATGGAACATTGTGATGACAAAGGCCATGGAGCATTGTGATGACAAAGGCCATGGAGCATTGTGATGACAAGTGTCATGGGGCATTGTGATGACATTGGCATGGAGCATTATGATGACAAGATTTCTGGAGCATTTTGATGACAAGGGCATGGAGCATTGTGATGACAGGGGCCATGGAACATTGTGATGACAAAGGCCATGGAGCATTGTGATGACAAGTGTCCTGGGGCATTTTGATGACATTGGCATGGAGCATTATGATGACAAGGGTTCTGGAGCATTTTGATGACAAGGGCATGGAGCATTGTAATGACAGGACCCATGGAGCATTGTGATGAAAAGGGCAGGGAACATTGTGATGACTGGGTTCATGGAGCATTGTGATGAAAGGGACCATGGAGCATTGAGATGACAGGCGTCATGAGGCATGGTGATGACACTGGTCATGGAGCATTGTTATCAAAGGGATCATGGAGCAATATGATAACAGGGGCCATGGAGCATTGTGATGACAGGTGTATTGGAGCATTGTGATGAAAGTAGTCATGGATCTTTGTGATGACATGTGCCCTGGAACACTGTGATGACACGGTTCATCGAGTATTGTGATGACAAGGGTCATAGCGAATTGTGATGACAGGTGTCATGGGGCATTGTGATGACATTGATCATCTAGGAATTGTGATGAAAGGTATCATGGAGCACTGTGATGACTGGGGGCATGAAGCATTCTTATGAAAATTGTCCTGGATTATTGTGATGACAGCAGTCATGGAGAATTTTGATGACAGGGATTTTGCAGCATTGTGTTGACAAGGGTATGGACTATTGTGATGACAATGGTCATGGAGCAATGTGATGAAAGTTTTCATGGAACATCGTGATGAAAAGTGCCTGGGAGCATTGTGACGATAAAGGCCATTGAGCATTGTGATGACAAGTGTCATGGAGCATTGTAATGAAAGGATTCATTGTGCACTGTGATGACAAGGGGGATGGAGTATTGTGATGAAACTGGTCCTGGAGCATTGTGATAACAAAAGACATGGAGCATTGTGATGACAAGGGTCATGGATCATTGTGATGACAGGCATCATGGAGCATTGTGACGAAAGGGGCCATGGGGAATTGTAATGACAATAGAGAAATGTGATGAAAATGGTCAGCGAGCATAGTGATTAAAGTGGTCATTGAGAATTGTGACGAAAAGCGACATAGAGCATTGTGATGACAACGGTCAGGAAGAAGTGTGATGACCAGGGTCATGTAGCATTGTGATGCCACGGTCATGGAACATTGTGATGACAAGAATTCTGGAGCATTGTGAGGAAAAAGGCACGGAGCTTTGTGATTATAGGGGACATGGAGCATTGTGAAGACATGGTCAGGGAACACTGTGATGACAGGTGTTATGGAGCAATGTGATGCCACGTGTCATGGAGCATTGTGATGAGAGGGGCCTTGGAGAATTGTGATGACATGCGTCATGGGGCATTGAGGTGGCAGTGGTCATGGAGCATTATGATGAAAGGTGTTATGGAGCACTGTGATTACAGGGGCCATGGAGCATTGTGAATACAAAGGCCATGGAGCATTGAGATGACAGTGGTCATGGAGCATTGTGATGAAAGTGGTAATGGATCATTGTGATGACAAGTGTCCTGGGACCCTGTGATGACATGGTTCATGGAGCATTGTGATGACAATGGTCATGGCGAATTGTGGTGACAATGTCATGGGGCATTGTGAAGGCAGTGGTCATCTAGAAATGTGATTAAAGTTATTATGGAGCACAGTAATGAGAGGGTCCATGGAGCATTGTGCTGACAAGTGTCATGGAGCAAGGTGATGAAACGGACATGGAGCATTTTAATGACAAGAATTCTGGAGCCTTGTGATGACAAGGACATGGAGCATTGTGATTACAGGTGCCATGGAGCAGTGTGATGAAAAAGGCTTGGAGCACTGTGATGACAAGGGCCAAGGAGCATTGTGATTACAGGGTTCATGGGGCATTGTGATGAGTGAGGTCATGGAGCATTGAGATGAAACGGGTCATGGAGCACTGTGATTACAGGGGCCATGGAGCATTGTGATGACAAAGGCCAAGGAGCATTGTGATGACAGCTGTCATGGAGCATTGAGATGAAACGTGTCATGGACCATTATGATGACAGGGGTCATGGAGAATTGTGATGACAGTGGCCATGGGGAATTTGGATGAAAGGCGTACTGGAGCATTGTGAGGAAATATTTCATGGAGCATTGTGATGACAAGGGCCATGGACCATCATGATGACAGGGGTCATGGGGCATTGTGCTGAAAGCGGTCAGAGAGCATTGTGATGAAAAGCACTATGGAGCATTGTGATGACAAGGGCCATGGAGTATTGTGAATACAAGGGACATGGAGCCTTGTGATGACAAGGGTCATGGATCATTGTAAAAACAGGTATCATTGGGCATTGTGATGACAGGGGCATGGAGCATTTTTATGTAAGTTGCCATGGAGAATTGTGATGAAAGGGATCATGTGGATTTGTAATGACAAGGGCCATGGAGCTTTGTGATGAAACAAATCTTGGAGTATTTTGATGAAAGTTGTCACGGAGCACTGCGATGAAAAGCACCAAGGAACATTGTGATGACAAGGGCCATCGAGCATTGTGATGAAAAGGGTCATGGAGCATCGTGATGACAAATGCCATGGAGATTTGTGATGAGAGGTGGCATTGGGCATTGTGATGAAAGGGGTTATGGAGTACTGTGATTACAGGGGCCATGGAGCATTGTGATGACAAGTGACATGGAGAATAGTGATGACAGGCGTCATAGAGCATTGTGATTACAAGTGCCATTTAGGATTTTGATGACAGGGGTCATCAGGCATTGTGTTGACAGGGGTCACGGAGCATTGTGATGAAAAAGGCCATAGAGCATTGTGATGACAGTGGTCATGGAGCATTGTGATGACATGGGCCATGGAGCATTGTGAAGACAAGTTTCATGGAGCACTGTGATGACACGGGCATGAAGCATGGTGATGACAACAGACGTGGAGCATTGTGATGACAAGGGCATGGAGCCTTGTGATTACAGGAGACATGGAACATTGTGATGATATTGGCAGGGATCATTGTGATTACAGGGATCATGGAGCATTGTGATGACAAAGGCATGGAGCATTGTAATTACAGGGGGTCATTGATCATTGTGATTACAAAGACCATGAGGCATTGTGATGACTGGGGCCTTGGAGCATTTTGATGACAATTCTCATCAAGCATAGTGATGACAGTGGTCATTGAGCATTGTGATTTGAAAGACCATGGAGCATGGTGATGACAGAGGCTATGGAGCATTGTGGTGACAAGGCCATGTACCATTGTGATTACAAGGGTCATGGAGCATTGTGATGAAAAGAGCAGGGAACCTTGTGGTGACCAGGGTCATGGAGACTTTTGATGACAACTTTCATGGAACGTTGTGATGACCGGGGTCATGGAGCATCGTGTTGAAAGGGAAAATGGAGCAGTGTGATTACAGGGTCCATGGAGCATTGTGAATACATAGGCCATGGAACAATGTGATGACAGGGGTCATGTAGCATTGTGATGACAGGGTCATGGAGCATTGTGATTACAGGTCTTAAGGGGCACTGTGATGACAGGTGGCATGGAGCATTGTGATGAAAATTGTCCTGGAGCATTGTGATGACAGCGGTCACAGAGAGTTGGGATGAAAGGTATCATGCAGCATTGTGATGACAACTGTCATGGATCATTTTGATGACAGGGGTCATGGAATATTCTGATAACAAGTTTCATAAAGCATTTTGATGACATGGGTCATGGAGCATTGTGTTGAAACGGGCATGGAGCATTGTAATGATAGGATATCTGGAGCATTGTGATGAAAAGGGGATGGAGCATTTTGATGACAGGGTCCAAGGAGCATTGTGCTGACAATGGCATGGAGCATTGTGATGAAAAGGGTACTGGAGCACTGTGAGGAAAGGAGTCATGGATCAATGTGATGACAGGGGTCATGGAGCTTTGTGATGACAAGGGTCATGGAGCATTGTGATGACACGGTCAAGGAACATTGCGATGACAAGAATTCTGGAGCATTGTAATGAAAGGGCATGGAGCATTGTGATTAAAGGTGAAAAGAAGCATTGTGATGATATGGACAGAGAACTTTGTGATGACAGGGGTCATGGAGCATTGTGATGAAAAGTGTCATCGAACATTGTGCTGACAGGGATCATGGAGCTTTTTGGTAAGAGAGGCCTTGGAGATTAGTGATGGCAGGTGTCATGGGGCATTGTGATGACAGCGGTCTTGGAGCATTGTGATGAAAGGGATCATGGAGCACTGTGATTACACGGACCATGGAGCATTGTGAATACAAAGGATATGGAGCATTGAGATGACAGGGTTCATGGAGCATTGTGATGAAAGTGATCGTAGATCATTGTGATGACAAGTGTCCTGGAACCTTGTGATGACACGGTTCATGGAACATTGTGATGACAAGGACCATGGCGAATTGTGATGACATCTGTCATGGGGCATTGTGATGACAGTGGTCATCTAGAATTGTGATGAAAGGTATCATGGAGCACTGTGATGACAGGGGCCATGGAACATTGTGATGACAAAGGCCATGGAGCATTGTGATGACAAATGCCATGGAGCATTGTGATGACAAGTGTCATGGGGCATTGTGATGACATTGGCATGGAGCATTATGATGACAAGATTTCTGGAGCATTTTGATGACAAGGGAATGGAGCATTGTGATGACAGGGGCCATGGAACATTGTGATGACAAAGGCCATGGAGCATTGTGATGACAAGTGTCCTGGGGCATTTTGATGACATTGGCATGGAGCATTATGATGACAAGGGTTCTGGAGCATTTTGATGACAAGGGCATGGAGCATTGTAATGACAGGACCCATGGAGCATTGTGATGAAAAGGGCAGGGAACATTGTGATGACTGGGTTCATGGAGCATTGTGATGAAAGGGACCATGGAGCATTCAGATGACAGGCGTCATGAGGCATGGTGATGACACTGGTCATGGAGCATTGTTATCAAAGAGATCATGGAGCAATATGATAACAGGGGCCATGGAGCATTGTGATGACAGGTGTATTGGAGCATTGTGATGAAAGTAGTCATGGATCTTTGTGATGACATGTGCCCTGGAACACTGTGATGACACGGTTCATCGAGTATTGTGATGACAAGGGTCATAGCGAATTGTGATGACAGGTGTCATGGGGCATTGTGATGACATTGATCATCTAGGAATTGTGATGAAAGGTATCATGGAGCACTGTGATGACTGGGGGCATGAAGCATTCTTATGAAAATTGTCCTGGATTATTGTGATGACAGCAGTCATGGAGAATTTTGATGACAGGGATTTTGCAGCATTGTGTTGACAAGGGTATGGACTATTGTGATGACAATGGTCATGGAGCAATGTGATGAAAGTTTTCATGGAACATCGTGATGAAAAGTGCCTGGGAGCATTGTGACGATAAAGGCCATTGAGCATTGTGATGACAAGTGTCATGGAGCATTGTAATGAAAGGATTCATTGTGCACTGTGATGACAAGGGGGATGGAGTATTGTGATGAAACTGGTCCTGGAGCATTGTGATAACAAAAGCCATGGAGCATTGTGATGACAAGGGTCATGGATCATTGTGATGACAGGCATCATGGAGCATTGTGACGAAAGGGGCCATGGGGAATTGTAATGACAATAGAGAAATGTGATGAAAATGGTCAGCGAGCATAGTGATTAAAGTGGTCATTGAGAATTGTGACGAAAAGCGACATAGAGCATTGTGATGACAAAGGTCAGGAAGAAGTGTGATGACCAGGGTCATGTAGCATTGTGATGCCACGGTCATGGAACATTGTGATGACAAGAATTCTGGAGCATTGTGAGGAAAAAGGCACGGAGCTTTGTGATTATAGGGGACATGGAGCATTGTGAAGACATGGTCAGGGAACACTGTGATGATAGGTGTTATGGAGCAATGTGATGCCAAGTGTCATGGAGCATTGTGATGAGAGGGGCCTTGGAGAATTGTGATGACATGCGTCATGGGGCATTGAGATGGCAGTGGTCATGGAGCATTATGATGAAAGGTGTTATGGAGCACTGTGATTACAGGGGCCATGGAGCATTGTGAATACAAAGGCCATGGAGCATTGAGATGACAGTGGTCATGGAGCATTGTGATGAAAGTGGTAATGGATCATTGTGATGACAAGTGTCCTGGGACCCTGTGATGACATGGTTCATGGAGCATTGTGATGACAATGGTCATGGTGAATTGTGGTGACAATGTCATGGGGCATTGTGAAGGCAGTGGTCATCTAGAAATGTGATTAAAGTTATTATGGAGCACAGTAATGAGAGGGTCCATGGAGCATTGTGCTGACAAGTGTCATGGAGCAAGGTGATGAAACGGACATGGAGCATTTTAATGACAAGAATTCTGGAGCCTTGTGATGACAAGGACATGGAGCATTGTGATTACAGGTGCCATGGAGCAGTGTGATGAAAAAGGCTTGGAGCACTGTGATGACAAGGGCCAAGGAGCATTGTGATTACAGGGTTCATGGGGCATTGTGATGAGTGAGGTCATGGAGCATTGAGATGAAACGGGTCATGGAGCACTGTGATTACAGGGGCCATGGAGCATTGTGATGACAAAGGCCAAGGAGCATTGTGATGACAGCTGTCATGGAGCATTGAGATGAAACGTGTCATGGACCATTATGATGACAGGGGTCATGGAGAATTGTGATGACAGTGGCCATGGGGAATTTGGATGAAAGGCGTACTGGAGCATTGTGAGGAAATATTTCATGGAGCATTGTGATGACAAGGGCCATGGACCATCATGATGACAAGGGTCATGGGGCATTGTGCTGAAAGCGGTCAGAGAGCATTGTGATGAAAAGCACTATGGAGCATTGTGATGACAAGGGCCATGGAGTATTGTGAATACAAGGGACATGGAGCCTTGTGATGACAAGGGTCATGGATCATTGTAAAAACAGGTATCATTGGGCATTGTGATGACAGGGGCATGGAGCATTTTTATGTAAGTTGCCATGGAGAATTGTGATGAAAGGGATCATGTGGATTTGTAATGACAAGGGCCATGGAGCTTTGTGATGAAACAAATCTTGGAGTATTTTGATGAAAGTTGTCACAGAGCACTGCGATGAAAAGCACCAAGGAACATTGTGATGACAAGGGCCATCGAGCATTGTGATGAAAAGGGTCATGGAGCATCGTGATGACAAATGCCATGGAGATTTGTGATGAGAGGTGGCATTGGGCATTGTGATGAAAGGGGTTATGGAGTACTGTGATTACAGGGGCCATGGAGCATTGTGATGACAAGTGACATGGAGAATAGTGATGACAGGCGTCATAGAGCATTGTGATTACAAGTGCCATTTAGGATTTTGATGACAGGGGTCATCAGGCATTGTGTTGACAGGGGTCACGGAGCATTGTGATGAAAAAGGCCATAGAGCATTGTGATGACAGTGGTCATGGAGCATTGTGATGACATGGGCCATGGAGCATTGTGAAGACAAGTTTCATGGAGCACTGTGATGACACGGGCATGAAGCATGGTGATGACAACAGACGTGGAGCATTGTGATGACAAGGGCATGGAGCCTTGTGATTACAGGAGACATGGAACATTGTGATGATATTGGCAGGGATCATTGTGATTACAGGGATCATGGAGCATTGTGATGACAAAGGCATGGAGCATTGTAATTACAGGGGGTCATTGATCATTGTGATTACAAAGACCATGAGGCATTGTGATGACTGGGGCCTTGGAGCATTTTGATGACAATTCTCATCAAGCATAGTGATGACAGTGGTCATTGAGCATTGTGATTTGAAAGACCATGGAGCATGGTGATGACAGAGGCTATGGAGCATTGTGGTGACAAGGCCATGTACCATTGTGATTACAAGGGTCATGGAGCATTGTGATGAAAAGAGCAGGGAACCTTGTGGTGACCAGGGTCATGGAGACTTTTGATGACAACTTTCATGGAACGTTGTGATGACCGGGGTCATGGAGCATCGTGTTGAAAGGGAAAATGGAGCAGTGTGATTACAGGGTCCATGGAGCATTGTGAATACATAGGCCATGGAACAATGTGATGACAGGGGTCATGTAGCATTGTGATGACAGGGTCATGGAGCATTGTGATTACAGGTCTTAAGGGGCACTGTGATGACAGGTGGCATGGAGCATTGTGATGAAAATTGTCCTGGAGCATTGTGATGACAGCGGTCACAGAGAGTTGGGATGAAAGGTATCATGCAGCATTGTGATGACAACTGTCATGGATCATTTTGATGACAGGGGTCATGGAATATTCTGATAACAAGTTTCATAAAGCATTTTGATGACATGGGTCATGGAGCATTGTGTTGAAACGGGCATGGAGCATTGTAATGATAGGATATCTGGAGCATTGTGATGAAAAGGGGATGGAGCATTTTGATGACAGGGTCCAAGGAGCATTGTGCTGACAATGGCATGGAGCATTGTGATGAAAAGGGTACTGGAGCACTGTGAGGAAAGGAGTCATGGATCAATGTGATGACAGGGGTCATGGAGCTTTGTGATGACAAGCGTCATGGAGCATTGTGATGACACGGTCAAGGAACATTGCGATGACAAGAATTCTGGAGCATTGTAATGAAAGGGCATGGAGCATTGTGATTAAAGGTGAAAAGAAGCATTGTGATGATATGGACAGAGAACTTTGTGATGACAGGGGTCATGGAGCATTGTGATGAAAAGTGTCATCGAACATTGTGCTGACAGGGATCATGGAGCTTTTTGGTAAGAGAGGCCTTGGAGATTAGTGATGGCAGGTGTCATGGGGCATTGTGATGACAGCGGTCTTGGAGCATTGTGATGAAAGGGATCATGGAGCACTGTGATTACACGGACCATGGAGCATTGTGAATACAAAGGATATGGAGCATTGAGATGACAGGGTTCATGGAGCATTGTGATGAAAGTGATCATAGATCATTGTGATGACAAGTGTCCTGGAACCTTGTGATGACAAGGACCATGGCGAATTGTGATGACATCTGTCATGGGGCATTGTGATGACAGTGGTCATCTAGAATTGTGATGAAAGGTATCATGGAGCACTGTGATGACAGGGGCCATGGAACATTGTGATGACAAAGGCCATGGAGCATTGTGATGACAAAGGCCATGGAGCATTGTGATGACAAGTGTCATGGGGCATTGTGATGACATTGGCATGGAGCATTATGATGACAAGATTTCTGGAGCATTTTGATGACAAGGGCATGGAGCATTGTGATGACAGGGGCCATGGAACATTGTGATGACAAAGGCCATGGAGCATTGTGATGAGAAGTGTCCTGGGGCATTTTGATGACATTGGCATGGAGCATTATGATGACAAGGGTTCTGGAGCATTTTGATGACAAGGGCATGGAGCATTGTAATGACAGGACCCATGGAGCATTGTGATGAAAAGGGCAGGGAACATTGTGATGACTGGGTTCATGGAGCATTGTGATGAAAGGGACCATGGAGCATTCAGATGACAGGCGTCATGAGGCATGGTGATGACACTGGTCATGGAGCATTGTTATCAAAGAGATCATGGAGCAATATTATAACAGGGGCCATGGAGCATTGTGATGACAGGTGTATTGGAGCATTGTGATGAAAGTAGTCATGGATCTTTGTGATGACATGTGCCCTGGAACACTGTGATGACACGGTTCATCGAGTATTGTGATGACAAGGGTCATAGCGAATTGTGATGACAGGTGTCATGGGGCATTGTGATGACATTGATCATCTAGGAATTGTGATGAAAGGTATCATGGAGCACTGTGATGACTGGGGGCATGAAGCATTCTTATGAAAATTGTCCTGGATTATTGTGATGACAGCAGTCATGGAGAATTTTGATGACAGGGATTTTGCAGCATTGTGTTGACAAGGGTATGGACTATTGTGATGACAATGGTCATGGAGCAATGTGATGAAAGTTTTCATGGAACATCGTGATGAAAAGTGCCTGGGAGCATTGTGACGATAAAGGCCATTGAGCATTGTGATGACAAGTGTCATGGAGCATTGTAATGAAAGGATTCATTGTGCACTGTGATGACAAGGGGGATGGAGTATTGTGATGAAACTGGTCCTGGAGCATTGTGATAACAAAAGCCATGGAGCATTGTGATGACAAGTGTCATGGATCATTGTGATGACAGGCATCATGGAGCATTGTGACGAAAGGGGCCATGGGGAATTGTAATGACAATAGAGAAATGTGATGAAAATGGTCAGCGAGCATAGTGATTAAAGTGGTCATTGAGAATTGTGACGAAAAGCAACATAGAGCATTGTGATGACAACGGTCAGGAAGAAGTGTGATGACCAGGGTCATGTAGCATTGTGATGCCACGGTAATGGAACATTGTGATGACAAGAATTCTGGAGCATTGTGAGGAAAAAGGCACGGAGCTTTGTGATTATAGGGGACATGGAGCATTGTGAAGACATGGTCAGGGAACACTGTGATGACAGGTGTTATGGAGCAATGTGATGCCACGTGTCATGGAGCATTGTGATGAGAGGGGCCTTGGAGAATTGTGATGACATGCGTCATGGGGCATTGAGATGGCAGTGGTCATGGAGCATTATGATGAAAGGTGTTATGGAGCACTGTGATAACAGGGGCCATGGAGCATTGTGAATACAAAGGCCATGGAGCATTGAGATGACAGTGGTCATGGAGCATTGTGATGAAAGTGGTAATGGATCATTGTGATGACAAGTGTCCTGGGACCCTGTGATGACATGGTTCATGGAGCATTGTGATGACAATGGTCATGGCGAATTGTGGTGACAATGTCATGGGGCATTGTGAAGGCAGTGGTCATCTAGAAATGTGATTAAAGTTATTATGGAGCACAGTAATGAGAGGGTCCATGGAGCATTGTGCTGACAAGTGTCATGGAGCAAGGTGATGAAACGGACATGGAGCATTTTAATGACAAGAATTCTGGAGCCTTGTGATGACAAGGACATGGAGCATTGTGATTACAGGTGCCATGGAGCAGTGTGATGAAAAAGGCTTGGAGCACTGTGATGACAAGGGCCAAGGAGCATTGTGATTACAGGGTTCATGGGGCATTGTGATGAGTGAGGTCATGGAGCATTGAGATGAAACGGGTCATGGAGCACTGTGATTACAGGGGCCATGGAGCATTGTGATGACAAAGGCCAAGGAGCATTGTGATGACAGCTGTCATGGAGCATTGAGATGAAACGTGTCATGGACCATTATGATGACAGGGGTCATGGAGAATTGTGATGACAGTGGCCATGGGGAATTTGGATGAAAGGCGTACTGGAGCATTGTGAGGAAATATTTCATGGAGCATTGTGATGACAAGGGCCATGGACCATCATGATGACAGGGGTCATGGGGCATTGTGCTGAAAGCGGTCAGAGAGCATTGTGATGAAAAGCACTATGGAGCATTGTGATGACAAGGGCCATGGAGTATTGTGAATACAAGGGACATGGAGCCTTGTGATGACAAGGGTCATGGATCATTGTAAAAACAGGTATCATTGGGCATTGTGATGACAGGGGCATGGAGCATTTTTATGTAAGTTGCCATGGAGAATTGTGATGAAAGGGATCATGTGGATTTGTAATGACAAGGGCCATGGAGCTTTGTGATGAAACAAATCTTGGAGTATTTTGATGAAAGTTGTCATGGAGCACTGCGATGAAAAGCACCAAGGAACGTTGTGATGACAAGGGCCATCGAGCATTGTGATGAAAAGGGTCATGGAGCATCGTGATGACAAATGCCATGGAGATTTGTGATGAGAGGTGGCATTGGGCATTGTGATGAAAGGGGTTATGGAGTACTGTGATTACAGGGGCCATGGAGCATTGTGATGACAAGTGACATGGAGAATAGTGATGACAGGCGTCATAGAGCATTGTGATTACAAGTGCCATTTAGGATTTTGATGACAGGGGTCATCAGGCATTGTGTTGACAGGGGTCACGGAGCATTGTGATGAAAAAGGCCATAGAGCATTGTGATGACAGTGGTCATGGAGCATTGTGATGACATGGGCCATGGAGCATTGTGAAGACAAGTTTCATGGAGCACTGTGATGACACGGGCATGAAGCATGGTGATGACAACAGACGTGGAGCATTGTGATGACAAGGGCATGGAGCCTTGTGATTACAGGAGACATGGAACATTGTGATGATATTGGCAGGGATCATTGTGATTACAGGGATCATGGAGCATTGTGATGACAAAGGCATGGAGCATTGTAATTACAGGGGGTCATTGATCATTGTGATTACAAAGACCATGAGGCATTGTGATGACTGGGGCCTTGGAGCATTTTGATGACAATTCTCATCAAGCATAGTGATGACAGTGGTCATTGAGCATTGTGATTTGAAAGACCATGGAGCATGGTGATGACAGAGGCTATGGAGCATTGTGGTGACAAGGCCATGTACCATTGTGATTACAAGGGTCATGGAGCATTGTGATGAAAAGAGCAGGGAACCTTGTGGTGACCAGGGTCATGGAGACTTTTGATGACAACTTTCATGGAACGTTGTGATGACCGGGGTCATGGAGCATCGTGTTGAAAGGGAAAATGGAGCAGTGTGATTACAGGGTCCATGGAGCATTGTGAATACATAGGCCATGGAACAATGTGATGACAGGGGTCATGTAGCATTGTGATGACAGGGTCATGGAGCATTGTGATTACAGGTCTTAAGGGGCACTGTGATGACAGGTGGCATGGAGCATTGTGATGAAAATTGTCCTGGAGCATTGTGATGACAGCGGTCACAGAGAGTTGGGATGAAAGGTATCATGCAGCATTGTGATGACAACTGTCATGGATCATTTTGATGACAGGGGTCATGGAATATTCTGATAACAAGTTTCATAAAGCATTTTGATGACATGGGTCATGGAGCATTGTGTTGAAACGGGCATGGAGCATTGTAATGATAGGATATCTGGAGCATTGTGATGAAAAGGGGATGGAGCATTTTGATGACAGGGTCCAAGGAGCATTGTGCTGACAATGGCATGGAGCATTGTGATGAAAAGGGTACTGGAGCACTGTGAGGAAAGGAGTCATGGATCAATGTGATGACAGGGGTCATGGAGCTTTGTGATGACAAGCGTCATGGAGCATTGTGATGACACGGTCAAGGAACATTGCGATGACAAGAATTCTGGAGCATTGTAATGAAAGGGCATGGAGCATTGTGATTAAAGGTGAAAAGAAGCATTGTGATGATATGGACAGAGAACTTTGTGATGACAGGGGTCATGGAGCATTGTGATGAAAAGTGTCATCGAACATTGTGCTGACAGGGATCATGGAGCTTTTTGGTAAGAGAGGCCTTGGAGATTAGTGATGGCAGGTGTCATGGGGCATTGTGATGACAGCGGTCTTGGAGCATTGTGATGAAAGGGATCATGGAGCACTGTGATTACACGGACCATGGAGCATTGTGAATACAAAGGATATGGAGCATTGAGATGACAGGGTTCATGGAGCATTGTGATGAAAGTGATCGTAGATCATTGTGATGACAAGTGTCCTGGAACCTTGTGATGACAAGGACCATGGCGAATTGTGATGACATCTGTCATGGGGCATTGTGATGACAGTGGTCATCTAGAATTGTGATGAAAGGTATCATGGAGCACTGTGATGACAGGGGCCATGGAACATTGTGATGACAAAGGCCATGGAGCATTGTGATGACAAAGGCCATGGAGCATTGTGATGACAAGTGTCATGGGGCATTGTGATGACATTGGCATGGAGCATTATGATGACAAGATTTCTGGAGCATTTTGATGACAAGGGCATGGAGCATTGTGATGACAGGGGCCATGGAACATTGTGATGACAAAGGCCATGGAGCATTGTGATGACAAGTGTCCTGGGGCATTTTGATGACATTGGCATGGAGCATTATGATGACAAGGGTTCTGGAGCATTTTGATGACAAGGGCATGGAGCATTGTAATGACAGGACCCATGGAGCATTGTGATGAAAAGGGCAGGGAACATTGTGATGACTGGGTTCATGGAGCATTGTGATGAAAGGGACCATGGAGCATTGAGATGACAGGCGTCATGAGGCATGGTGATGACACTGGTCATGGAGCATTGTGATCAAAGAGATCATGGAGCAATATGATAACAGGGGCCATGGAGCATTGTGATGACAGGTGTATTGGAGCATTGTGATGAAAGTAGTCATGGATCTTTGTGATGACATGTGCCCTGGAACACTGTGATGACACGGTTCATCGAGTATTGTGATGACAAGGGTCATAGCGAATTGTGATGACAGGTGTCATGGGGCATTGTGATGACATTGATCATCTAGGAATTGTGATGAAAGGTATCATGGAGCACTGTGATGACTGGGGGCATGAAGCATTCTTATGAAAATTGTCCTGGATTATTGTGATGACAGCAGTCATGGAGAATTTTGATGACAGGGATTTTGCAGCATTGTGTTGACAAGGGTATGGACTATTGTGATGACAATGGTCATGGAGCAATGTGATGAAAGTTTTCATGGAACATCGTGATGAAAAGTGCCTGGGAGCATTGTGACGATAAAGGCCATTGAGCATTGTGATGACAAGTGTCATGGAGCATTGTAATGAAAGGATTCATTGTGCACTGTGATGACAAGGGGGATGGAGTATTGTGATGAAACTGGTCCTGGAGCATTGTGATAACAAAAGCCATGGAGCATTGTGATGACAAGGGTCATGGATCATTGTGATGACAGGCATCATGGAGCATTGTGACGAAAGGGGCCATGGGGAATTGTAATGACAATAGAGAAATGTGATGAAAATGGTCAGCGAGCATAGTGATTAAAGTGGTCATTGAGAATTGTGACGAAAAGCGACATAGAGCATTGTGATGACAAAGGTCAGGAAGAAGTGTGATGACCAGGGTCATGTAGCATTGTGATGCCACGGTCATGGAACATTGTGATGACAAGAATTCTGGAGCATTGTGAGGAAAAAGGCACGGAGCTTTGTGATTATAGGGGACATGGAGCATTGTGAAGACATGGTCAGGGAACACTGTGATGACAGGTGTTATGGAGCAATGTGATGCCAAGTGTCATGGAGCATTGTGATGAGAGGGGCCTTGGAGAATTGTGATGACATGCGTCATGGGGCATTGAGATGGCAGTGGTCATGGAGCATTATGATGAAAGGTGTTATGGAGCACTGTGATTACAGGGGCCATGGAGCATTGTGAATACAAAGGCCATGGAGCATTGAGATGACAGTGGTCATGGAGCATTGTGATGAAAGTGGTAATGGATCATTGTGATGACAAGTGTCCTGGGACCCTGTGATGACATGGTTCATGGAGCATTGTGATGACAATGGTCATGGCGAATTGTGGTGACAATGTCATGGGGCATTGTGAAGGCAGTGGTCATCTAGAAATGTGATTAAAGTTATTATGGAGCACAGTAATGAGAGGGTCCATGGAGCATTGTGCTGACAAGTGTCATGGAGCAAGGTGATGAAACGGACATGGAGCATTTTAATGACAAGAATTCTGGAGCCTTGTGATGACAAGGACATGGAGCATTGTGATTACAGGTGCCATGGAGCAGTGTGATGAAAAAGGCTTGGAGCACTGTGATGACAAGGGCCAAGGAGCATTGTGATTACAGGGTTCATGGGGCATTGTGATGAGTGAGGTCATGGAGCATTGAGATGAAACGGGTCATGGAGCACTGTGATTACAGGGGCCATGGAGCATTGTGATGACAAAGGCCAAGGAGCATTGTGATGACAGCTGTCATGGAGCATTGAGATGAAACGTGTCATGGACCATTATGATGACAGGGGTCATGGCGAATTGTGATGACAGTGGCCATGGGGAATTTGGATGAAAGGCGTACTGGAGCATTGTGAGGAAATATTTCATGGAGCATTGTGATGACAAGGGCCATGGACCATCATGATGACAGGGGTCATGGGGCATTGTGCTGAAAGCGGTCAGAGAGCATTGTGATGAAAAGCACTATGGAGCATTGTGATGACAAGGGCCATGGAGTATTGTGAATACAAGGGACATGGAGCCTTGTGATGACAAGGGTCATGGATCATTGTAAAAACAGGTATCATTGGGCATTGTGATGACAGGGGCATGGAGCATTTTTATGTAAGTTGCCATGGAGAATTGTGATGAAAGGGATCATGTGGATTTGTAATGACAAGGGCCATGGAGCTTTGTGATGAAACAAATCTTGGAGTATTTTGATGAAAGTTGTCACGGAGCACTGCGATGAAAAGCACCAAGGAACATTGTGATGACAAGGGCCATCGAGCATTGTGATGAAAAGGGTCATGGAGCATCGTGATGACAAATGCCATGGAGATTTGTGATGAGAGGTGGCATTGGGCATTGTGATGAAAGGGGTTATGGAGTACTGTGATTACAGGGGCCATGGAGCATTGTGATGACAAGTGACATGGAGAATAGTGATGACAGGCGTCATAGAGCATTGTGATTACAAGTGCCATTTAGGATTTTGATGACAGGGGTCATCAGGCATTGTGTTGACAGGGGTCACGGAGCATTGTGATGAAAAAGGCCATAGAGCATTGTGATGACAGTGGTCATGGAGCATTGTGATGACATGGGCCATGGAGCATTGTGAAGACAAGTTTCATGGAGCACTGTGATGACACGGGCATGAAGCATGGTGATGATAACAGACGTGGAGCATTGTGATGACAAGGGCATGGAGCCTTGTGATTACAGGAGACATGGAACATTGTGATGATATTGGCAGGGATCATTGTGATTACAGGGATCATGGAGCATTGTGATGACAAAGGCATGGAGCATTGTAATTACAGGGGGTCATTGATCATTGTGATTACAAAGACCATGAGGCATTGTGATGACTGGGGCCTTGGAGCATTTTGATGACAATTCTCATCAAGCATAGTGATGACAGTGGTCATTGAGCATTGTGATTTGAAAGACCATGGAGCATGGTGATGACAGAGGCTATGGAGCATTGTGGTGACAAGGCCATGTACCATTGTGATTACAAGGGTCATGGAGCATTGTGATGAAAAGAGCAGGGAACCTTGTGGTGACCAGGGTCATGGAGACTTTTGATGACAACTTTCATGGAACGTTGTGATGACCGGGGTCATGGAGCATCGTGTTGAAAGGGAAAATGGAGCAGTGTGATTACAGGGTCCATGGAGCATTGTGAATACATAGGCCATGGAACAATGTGATGACAGGGGTCATGTAGCATTGTGATGACAGGGTCATGGAGCATTGTGATTACAGGTCTTAAGGGGCACTGTGATGACAGGTGGCATGGAGCATTGTGATGAAAATTGTCCTGGAGCATTGTGATGACAGCGGTCACAGAGAGTTGGGATGAAAGGTATCATGCAGCATTGTGATGACAACTGTCATGGATCATTTTGATGACAGGGGTCATGGAATATTCTGATAACAAGTTTCATAAAGCATTTTGATGACATGGGTCATGGAGCATTGTGTTGAAACGGGCATGGAGCATTGTAATGATAGGATATCTGGAGCATTGTGATGAAAAGGGGATGGAGCATTTTGATGACAGGGTCCAAGGAGCATTGTGCTGACAATGGCATGGAGCATTGTGATGAAAAGGGTACGGGAGCACTGTGAGGAAAGGAGTCATGGATCAATGTGATGACAGGGGTCATGGAGCTTTGTGATGACAAGCGTCATGGAGCATTGTGATGACACGGTCAAGGAACATTGCGATGACAAGAATTCTGGAGCATTGTAATGAAAGGGCATGGAGCATTGTGATTAAAGGTGAAAAGAAGCATTGTGATGATATGGACAGAGAACTTTGTGATGACAGGGGTCATGGAGCATTGTGATGAAAAGTGTCATCGAACATTGTGCTGACAGGGATCATGGAGCTTTTTGGTAAGAGAGGCCTTGGAGATTAGTGATGGCAGGTGTCATGGGGCATTGTGATGACAGCGGTCTTGGAGCATTGTGATGAAAGGGATCATGGAGCACTGTGATTACACGGACCATGGAGCATTGTGAATACAAAGGATATGGAGCATTGAGATGACAGGGTTCATGGAGCATTGTGATGAAAGTGATCGTAGATCATTGTGATGACAAGTGTCCTGGAACCTTGTGATGACACGGTTCATGGAGCATTGTGATGACAAGGACCATGGCGAATTGTGATGACATCTGTCATGGGGCATTGTGATGACAGTGGTCATCTAGAATTGTGATGAAAGGTATCATGGAGCACTGTGATGACAGGGGCCATGGAACATTGTGATGACAAAGGCCATGGAGCATTGTGATGACAAGTGTCCTGGGGCATTTTGATGACATTGGCATGGAGCATTATGATGACAAGATTTCTGGAGCATTTTGATGACAAGGGCATGGAGCATTGTGATGACAGGACCCATGGAGCATTGTGATGAAAAGGGCAGGGAACATTGTGATGACTGGGTTCATGGAGCATTGTGATGAAAGGGACCATGGAGCATTGAGATGACAGGCGTCATGAGGCATGGTGATGACACTGGTCATGGAGCATTGTTATCAAAGAGATCATGGAGCAATATGATAACAGGGGCCATGGAGCATTGTGATGACAGGTGTATTGGAGCATTGTGATGAAAGTAGTCATGGATCTTTGTGATGACATGTGCCCTGGAACACTGTGATGACACGGTTCATCGAGTATTGTGATGACAAGGGTCATAGCGAATTGTGATGACAGGTGTCATGGGGCATTGTGATGACATTGATCATCTAGGAATTGTGATGAAAGGTATCATGGAGCACTGTGATGACTGGGGGCATGAAGCATTCTTATGAAAATTGTCCTGGATTATTGTGATGACAGCAGTCATGGAGAATTTTGATGACAGGGATTTTGCAGCATTGTGTTGACAAGGGTATGGACTATTGTGATGACAATGGTCATGGAGCAATGTGATGAAAGTTTTCATGGAACATCGTGATGAAAAGTGCCTGGGAGCATTGTGACGATAAAGGCCATTGAGCATTGTGATGACAAGTGTCATGGAGCATTGTAATGAAAGGATTCATTGTGCACTGTGATGACAAGGGGGATGGAGTATTGTGATGAAACTGGTCCTGGAGCATTGTGATAACAAAAGCCATGGAGCATTGTGATGACAAGGGTCATGGATCATTGTGATGACAGGCATCATGGAGCATTGTGACGAAAGGGGCCATGGGGAATTGTAATGACAATAGAGAAATGTGATGAAAATGGTCAGCGAGCATAGTGATTAAAGTGGTCATTGAGAATTGTGACGAAAAGCGACATAGAGCATTGTGATGACAAAGGTCAGGAAGAAGTGTGATGACCAGGGTCATGTAGCATTGTGATGCCACGGTCATGGAACATTGTGATGACAAGAATTCTGGAGCATTGTGAGGAAAAAGGCACGGAGCTTTGTGATTATAGGGGACATGGAGCATTGTGAAGACATGGTCAGGGAACACTGTGATGACAGGTGTTATGGAGCAATGTGATGCCAAGTGTCATGGAGCATTGTGATGAGAGGGGCCTTGGAGAATTGTGATGACATGCGTCATGGGGCATTGAGATGGCAGTGGTCATGGAGCATTATGATGAAAGGTGTTATGGAGCACTGTGATTACAGGGGCCATGGAGCATTGTGAATACAAAGGCCATGGAGCATTGAGATGACAGTGGTCATGGAGCATTGTGATGAAAGTGGTAATGGATCATTGTGATGACAAGTGTCCTGGGACCCTGTGATGACATGGTTCATGGAGCATTGTGATGACAATGGTCATGGCGAATTGTGGTGACAATGTCATGGGGCATTGTGAAGGCAGTGGTCATCTAGAAATGTGATTAAAGTTATTATGGAGCACAGTAATGAGAGGGTCCATGGAGCATTGTGCTGACAAGTGTCATGGAGCAAGGTGATGAAACGGACATGGAGCATTTTAATGACAAGAATTCTGGAGCCTTGTGATGACAAGGACATGGAGCATTGTGATTACAGGTGCCATGGAGCAGTGTGATGAAAAAGGCTTGGAGCACTGTGATGACAAGGGCCAAGGAGCATTGTGATTACAGGGTTCATGGGGCATTGTGATGAGTGAGGTCATGGAGCATTGAGATGAAACGGGTCATGGAGCACTGTGATTACAGGGGCCATGGAGCATTGTGATGACAAAGGCCAAGGAGCATTGTGATGACAGCTGTCATGGAGCATTGAGATGAAACGTGTCATGGACCATTATGATGACAGGGGTCATGGAGAATTGTGATGACAGTGGCCATGGGGAATTTGGATGAAAGGCGTACTGGAGCATTGTGAGGAAATATTTCATGGAGCATTGTGATGACAAGGGCCATGGACCATCATGATGACAGGGGTCATGGGGCATTGTGCTGAAAGCGGTCAGAGAGCATTGTGATGAAAAGCACTATGGAGCATTGTGATGACAAGGGCCATGGAGTATTGTGAATACAAGGGACATGGAGCCTTGTGATGACAAGGGTCATGGATCATTGTAAAAACAGGTATCATTGGGCATTGTGATGACAGGGGCATGGAGCATTTTTATGTAAGTTGCCATGGAGAATTGTGATGAAAGGGATCATGTGGATTTGTAATGACAAGGGCCATGGAGCTTTGTGATGAAACAAATCTTGGAGTATTTTGATGAAAGTTGTCACGGAGCACTGCGATGAAAAGCACCAAGGAACATTGTGATGACAAGGGCCATCGAGCATTGTGATGAAAAGGGTCATGGAGCATCGTGATGACAAATGCCATGGAGATTTGTGATGAGAGGTGGCATTGGGCATTGTGATGAAAGGGGTTATGGAGTACTGTGATTACAGGGGCCATGGAGCATTGTGATGACAAGTGACATGGAGAATAGTGATGACAGGCGTCATAGAGCATTGTGATTACAAGTGCCATTTAGGATTTTGATGACAGGGGTCATCAGGCATTGTGTTGACAGGGGTCACGGAGCATTGTGATGAAAAAGGCCATAGAGCATTGTGATGACAGTGGTCATGGAGCATTGTGATGACATGGGCCATGGAGCATTGTGAAGACAAGTTTCATGGAGCACTGTGATGACACGGGCATGAAGCATGGTGATGACAACAGACGTGGAGCATTGTGATGACAAGGGCATGGAGCCTTGTGATTACAGGAGACATGGAACATTGTGATGATATTGGCAGGGATCATTGTGATTACAGGGATCATGGAGCATTGTGATGACAAAGGCATGGAGCATTGTAATTACAGGGGGTCATTGATCATTGTGATTACAAAGACCATGAGGCATTGTGATGACTGGGGCCTTGGAGCATTTTGATGACAATTCTCATCAAGCATAGTGATGACAGTGGTCATTGAGCATTGTGATTTGAAAGACCATGGAGCATGGTGATGACAGAGGCTATGGAGCATTGTGGTGACAAGGCCATGTACCATTGTGATTACAAGGGTCATGGAGCATTGTGATGAAAAGAGCAGGGAACCTTGTGGTGACCAGGGTCATGGAGACTTTTGATGACAACTTTCATGGAACGTTGTGATGACCGGGGTCATGGAGCATCGTGTTGAAAGGGAAAATGGAGCAGTGTGATTACAGGGTCCATGGAGCATTGTGAATACATAGGCCATGGAACAATGTGATGACAGGGGTCATGTAGCATTGTGATGACAGGGTCATGGAGCATTGTGATTACAGGTCTTAAGGGGCACTGTGATGACAGGTGGCATGGAGCATTGTGATGAAAATTGTCCTGGAGCATTGTGATGACAGCGGTCACAGAGAGTTGGGATGAAAGGTATCATGCAGCATTGTGATGACAACTGTCATGGATCATTTTGATGACAGGGGTCATGGAATATTCTGATAACAAGTTTCATAAAGCATTTTGATGACATGGGTCATGGAGCATTGTGTTGAAACGGGCATGGAGCATTGTAATGATAGGATATCTGGAGCATTGTGATGAAAAGGGGATGGAGCATTTTGATGACAGGGTCCAAGGAGCATTGTGCTGACAATGGCATGGAGCATTGTGATGAAAAGGGTACGGGAGCACTGTGAGGAAAGGAGTCATGGATCAATGTGATGACAGGGGTCATGGAGCTTTGTGATGACAAGCGTCATGGAGCATTGTGATGACACGGTCAAGGAACATTGCGATGACAAGAATTCTGGAGCATTGTAATGAAAGGGCATGGAGCATTGTGATTAAAGGTGAAAAGAAGCATTGTGATGATATGGACAGAGAACTTTGTGATGACAGGGGTCATGGAGCATTGTGATGAAAAGTGTCATCGAACATTGTGCTGACAGGGATCATGGAGCTTTTTGGTAAGAGAGGCCTTGGAGATTAGTGATGGCAGGTGTCATGGGGCATTGTGATGACAGCGGTCTTGGAGCATTGTGATGAAAGGGATCATGGAGCACTGTGATTACACGGACCATGGAGCATTGTGAATACAAAGGATATGGAGCATTGAGATGACAGGGTTCATGGAGCATTGTGATGAAAGTGATCGTAGATCATTGTGATGACAAGTGTCCTGGAACCTTGTGATGACACGGTTCATGGAGCATTGTGATGACAAGGACCATGGCGAATTGTGATGACATCTGTCATGGGGCATTGTGATGACAGTGGTCATCTAGAATTGTGATGAAAGGTATCATGGAGCACTGTGATGACAGGGGCCATGGAACATTGTGATGACAAAGGCCATGGAGCATTGTGATGACAAGTGTCCTGGGGCATTTTGATGACATTGGCATGGAGCATTATGATGACAAGAGTTCTGGAGCATTTTGATGACAAGGGCATGGAGCATTGTGATGACAGGACCCATGGAGCATTGTGATGAAAAGGGCAGGGAACATTGTGATGACTGGGTTCATGGAGCATTGTGATGAAAGGGACCATGGAGCATTGAGATGACAGGCGTCATGAGGCATGGTGATGACACTGGTCATGGAGCATTGTTATCAAAGAGATCATGGAGCAATATGATAACAGGGGCCATGGAGCATTGTGATGACAGGTGTATTGGAGCATTGTGATGAAAGTAGTCATGGATCTTTGTGATGACATGTGCCCTGGAACACTGTGATGACACGGTTCATCGAGTATTGTGATGACAAGGGTCATAGCGAATTGTGATGACAGGTGTCATGGGGCATTGTGATGACATTGATCATCTAGGAATTGTGATGAAAGGTATCATGGAGCACTGTGATGACTGGGGGCATGAAGCATTCTTATGAAAATTGTCCTGGATTATTGTGATGACAGCAGTCATGGAGAATTTTGATGACAGGGATTTTGCAGCATTGTGTTGACAAGGGTATGGACTATTGTGATGACAATGGTCATGGAGCAATGTGATGAAAGTTTTCATGGAACATCGTGATGAAAAGTGCCTGGGAGCATTGTGACGATAAAGGCCATTGAGCATTGTGATGACAAGTGTCATGGAGCATTGTAATGAAAGGATTCATTGTGCACTGTGATGACAAGGGGGATGGAGTATTGTGATGAAACTGGTCCTGGAGCATTGTGATAACAAAAGCCATGGAGCATTGTGATGACAAGGGTCATGGATCATTGTGATGACAGGCATCATGGAGCATTGTGACGAAAGGGGCCATGGGGAATTGTAATGACAATAGAGAAATGTGATGAAAATGGTCAGCGAGCATAGTGATTAAAGTGGTCATTGAGAATTGTGACGAAAAGCGACATAGAGCATTGTGATGACAAAGGTCAGGAAGAAGTGTGATGACCAGGGTCATGTAGCATTGTGATGCCACGGTCATGGAACATTGTGATGACAAGAATTCTGGAGCATTGTGAGGAAAAAGGCACGGAGCTTTGTGATTATAGGGGACATGGAGCATTGTGAAGACATGGTCAGGGAACACTGTGATGACAGGTGTTATGGAGCAATGTGATGCCAAGTGTCATGGAGCATTGTGATGAGAGGGGCCTTGGAGAATTGTGATGACATGCGTCATGGGGCATTGAGATGGCAGTGGTCATGGAGCATTATGATGAAAGGTGTTATGGAGCACTGTGATTACAGGGGCCATGGAGCATTGTGAATACAAAGGCCATGGAGCATTGAGATGACAGTGGTCATGGAGCATTGTGATGAAAGTGGTAATGGATCATTGTGATGACAAGTGTCCTGGGACCCTGTGATGACATGGTTCATGGAGCATTGTGATGACAATGGTCATGGCGAATTGTGGTGACAATGTCATGGGGCATTGTGAAGGCAGTGGTCATCTAGAAATGTGATTAAAGTTATTATGGAGCACAGTAATGAGAGGGTCCATGGAGCATTGTGCTGACAAGTGTCATGGAGCAAGGTGATGAAACGGACATGGAGCATTTTAATGACAAGAATTCTGGAGCCTTGTGATGACAAGGACATGGAGCATTGTGATTACAGGTGCCATGGAGCAGTGTGATGAAAAAGGCTTGGAGCACTGTGATGACAAGGGCCAAGGAGCATTGTGATTACAGGGTTCATGGGGCATTGTGATGAGTGAGGTCATGGAGCATTGAGATGAAACGGGTCATGGAGCACTGTGATTACAGGGGCCATGGAGCATTGTGATGACAAAGGCCAAGGAGCATTGTGATGACAGCTGTCATGGAGCATTGAGATGAAACGTGTCATGGACCATTATGATGACAGGGGTCATGGAGAATTGTGATGACAGTGGCCATGGGGAATTTGGATGAAAGGCGTACTGGAGCATTGTGAGGAAATATTTCATGGAGCATTGTGATGACAAGGGCCATGGACCATCATGATGACAGGGGTCATGGGGCATTGTGCTGAAAGCGGTCAGAGAGCATTGTGATGAAAAGCACTATGGAGCATTGTGATGACAAGGGCCATGGAGTATTGTGAATACAAGGGACATGGAGCCTTGTGATGACAAGGGTCATGGATCATTGTAAAAACAGGTATCATTGGGCATTGTGATGACAGGGGCATGGAGCATTTTTATGTAAGTTGCCATGGAGAATTGTGATGAAAGGGATCATGTGGATTTGTAATGACAAGGGCCATGGAGCTTTGTGATGAAACAAATCTTGGAGTATTTTGATGAAAGTTGTCACGGAGCACTGCGATGAAAAGCACCAAGGAACATTGTGATGACAAGGGCCATCGAGCATTGTGATGAAAAGGGTCATGGAGCATCGTGATGACAAATGCCATGGAGATTTGTGATGAGAGGTGGCATTGGGCATTGTGATGAAAGGGGTTATGGAGTACTGTGATTACAGGGGCCATGGAGCATTGTGATGACAAGTGACATGGAGAATAGTGATGACAGGCGTCATAGAGCATTGTGATTACAAGTGCCATTTAGGATTTTGATGACAGGGGTCATCAGGCATTGTGTTGACAGGGGTCACGGAGCATTGTGATGAAAAAGGCCATAGAGCATTGTGATGACAGTGGTCATGGAGCATTGTGATGACATGGGCCATGGAGCATTGTGAAGACAAGTTTCATGGAGCACTGTGATGACACGGGCATGAAGCATGGTGATGACAACAGACGTGGAGCATTGTGATGACAAGGGCATGGAGCCTTGTGATTACAGGAGACATGGAACATTGTGATGATATTGGCAGGGATCATTGTGATTACAGGGATCATGGAGCATTGTGATGACAAAGGCATGGAGCATTGTAATTACAGGGGGTCATTGATCATTGTGATTACAAAGACCATGAGGCATTGTGATGACTGGGGCCTTGGAGCATTTTGATGACAATTCTCATCAAGCATAGTGATGACAGTGGTCATTGAGCATTGTGATTTGAAAGACCATGGAGCATGGTGATGACAGAGGCTATGGAGCATTGTGGTGACAAGGCCATGTACCATTGTGATTACAAGGGTCATGGAGCATTGTGATGAAAAGAGCAGGGAACCTTGTGGTGACCAGGGTCATGGAGACTTTTGATGACAACTTTCATGGAACGTTGTGATGACCGGGGTCATGGAGCATCGTGTTGAAAGGGAAAATGGAGCAGTGTGATTACAGGGTCCATGGAGCATTGTGAATACATAGGCCATGGAACAATGTGATGACAGGGGTCATGTAGCATTGTGATGACAGGGTCATGGAGCATTGTGATTACAGGTCTTAAGGGGCACTGTGATGACAGGTGGCATGGAGCATTGTGATGAAAATTGTCCTGGAGCATTGTGATGACAGCGGTCACAGAGAGTTGGGATGAAAGGTATCATGCAGCATTGTGATGACAACTGTCATGGATCATTTTGATGACAGGGGTCATGGAATATTCTGATAACAAGTTTCATAAAGCATTTTGATGACATGGGTCATGGAGCATTGTGTTGAAACGGGCATGGAGCATTGTAATGATAGGATATCTGGAGCATTGTGATGAAAAGGGGATGGAGCATTTTGATGACAGGGTCCAAGGAGCATTGTGCTGACAATGGCATGGAGCATTGTGATGAAAAGGGTACGGGAGCACTGTGAGGAAAGGAGTCATGGATCAATGTGATGACAGGGGTCATGGAGCTTTGTGATGACAAGCGTCATGGAGCATTGTGATGACACGGTCAAGGAACATTGCGATGACAAGAATTCTGGAGCATTGTAATGAAAGGGCATGGAGCATTGTGATTAAAGGTGAAAAGAAGCATTGTGATGATATGGACAGAGAACTTTGTGATGACAGGGGTCATGGAGCATTGTGATGAAAAGTGTCATCGAACATTGTGCTGACAGGGATCATGGAGCTTTTTGGTAAGAGAGGCCTTGGAGATTAGTGATGGCAGGTGTCATGGGGCATTGTGATGACAGCGGTCTTGGAGCATTGTGATGAAAGGGATCATGGAGCACTGTGATTACACGGACCATGGAGCATTGTGAATACAAAGGATATGGAGCATTGAGATGACAGGGTTCATGGAGCATTGTGATGAAAGTGATCGTAGATCATTGTGATGACAAGTGTCCTGGAACCTTGTGATGACACGGTTCATGGAGCATTGTGATGACAAGGACCATGGTGAATTGTGATGACATCTGTCATGGGGCATTGTGATGACAGTGCTCATCTAGAATTGTGATGAAAGGTATCATGGAGCACTGTGATGACAGGGGCCATGGAACATTGTGATGACAAAGGCCATGGAGCATTGTGATGACAAGTGTCCTGGGGCATTTTGATGACATTGGCATGGAGCATTATGATGACAAGAGTTCTGGAGCATTTTGATGACAAGGGCATGGAGCATTGTGATGACAGGACCCATGGAGCATTGTGATGAAAAGGGCAGGGAACATTGTGATGACTGGGTTCATGGAGCATTGTGATGAAAGGGACCATGGAGCATTGAGATGACAGGCGTCATGAGGCATGGTGATGACACTGGTCATGGAGCATTGTTATCAAAGAGATCATGGAGCAATATGATAACAGGGGCCATGGAGCATTGTGATGACAGGTGTATTGGAGCATTGTGATGAAAGTAGTCATGGATCTTTGTGATGACATGTGCCCTGGAACACTGTGATGACACGGTTCATCGAGTATTGTGATGACAAGGGTCATAGCGAATTGTGATGACAGGTGTCATGGGGCATTGTGATGACATTGATCATCTAGGAATTGTGATGAAAGGTATCATGGAGCACTGTGATGACTGGGGGCATGAAGCATTCTTATGAAAATTGTCCTGGATTATTGTGATGACAGCAGTCATGGAGAATTTTGATGACAGGGATTTTGCAGCATTGTGTTGACAAGGGTATGGACTATTGTGATGACAATGGTCATGGAGCAATGTGATGAAAGTTTTCATGGAACATCGTGATGAAAAGTGCCTGGGAGCATTGTGACGATAAAGGCCATTGAGCATTGTGATGACAAGTGTCATGGAGCATTGTAATGAAAGGATTCATTGTGCACTGTGATGACAAGGGGGATGGAGTATTGTGATGAAACTGGTCCTGGAGCATTGTGATAACAAAAGCCATGGAGCATTGTGATGACAAGGGTCATGGATCATTGTGATGACAGGCATCATGGAGCATTGTGACGAAAGGGGCCATGGGGAATTGTAATGACAATAGAGAAATGTGATGAAAATGGTCAGCGAGCATAGTGATTAAAGTGGTCATTGAGAATTGTGACGAAAAGCGACATAGAGCATTGTGATGACAAAGGTCAGGAAGAAGTGTGATGACCAGGGTCATGTAGCATTGTGATGCCACGGTCATGGAACATTGTGATGACAAGAATTCTGGAGCATTGTGAGGAAAAAGGCACGGAGCTTTGTGATTATAGGGGACATGGAGCATTGTGAAGACATGGTCAGGGAACACTGTGATGACAGGTGTTATGGAGCAATGTGATGCCAAGTGTCATGGAGCATTGTGATGAGAGGGGCCTTGGAGAATTGTGATGACATGCGTCATGGGGCATTGAGATGGCAGTGGTCATGGAGCATTATGATGAAAGGTGTTATGGAGCACTGTGATTACAGGGGCCATGGAGCATTGTGAATACAAAGGCCATGGAGCATTGAGATGACAGTGGTCATGGAGCATTGTGATGAAAGTGGTAATGGATCATTGTGATGACAAGTGTCCTGGGACCCTGTGATGACATGGTTCATGGAGCATTGTGATGACAATGGTCATGGCGAATTGTGGTGACAATGTCATGGGGCATTGTGAAGGCAGTGGTCATCTAGAAATGTGATTAAAGTTATTATGGAGCACAGTAATGAGAGGGTCCATGGAGCATTGTGCTGACAAGTGTCATGGAGCAAGGTGATGAAACGGACATGGAGCATTTTAATGACAAGAATTCTGGAGCCTTGTGATGACAAGGACATGGAGCATTGTGATTACAGGTGCCATGGAGCAGTGTGATGAAAAAGGCTTGGAGCACTGTGATGACAAGGGCCAAGGAGCATTGTGATTACAGGGTTCATGGGGCATTGTGATGAGTGAGGTCATGGAGCATTGAGATGAAACGGGTCATGGAGCACTGTGATTACAGGGGCCATGGAGCATTGTGATGACAAAGGCCAAGGAGCATTGTGATGACAGCTGTCATGGAGCATTGAGATGAAACGTGTCATGGACCATTATGATGACAGGGGTCATGGAGAATTGTGATGACAGTGGCCATGGGGAATTTGGATGAAAGGCGTACTGGAGCATTGTGAGGAAATATTTCATGGAGCATTGTGATGACAAGGGCCATGGACCATCATGATGACAGGGGTCATGGGGCATTGTGCTGAAAGCGGTCAGAGAGCATTGTGATGAAAAGCACTATGGAGCATTGTGATGACAAGGGCCATGGAGTATTGTGAATACAAGGGACATGGAGCCTTGTGATGACAAGGGTCATGGATCATTGTAAAAACAGGTATCATTGGGCATTGTGATGACAGGGGCATGGAGCATTTTTATGTAAGTTGCCATGGAGAATTGTGATGAAAGGGATCATGTGGATTTGTAATGACAAGGGCCATGGAGCTTTGTGATGAAACAAATCTTGGAGTATTTTGATGAAAGTTGTCACGGAGCACTGCGATGAAAAGCACCAAGGAACATTGTGATGACAAGGGCCATCGAGCATTGTGATGAAAAGGGTCATGGAGCATCGTGATGACAAATGCCATGGAGATTTGTGATGAGAGGTGGCATTGGGCATTGTGATGAAAGGGGTTATGGAGTACTGTGATTACAGGGGCCATGGAGCATTGTGATGACAAGTGACATGGAGAATAGTGATGACAGGCGTCATAGAGCATTGTGATTACAAGTGCCATTTAGGATTTTGATGACAGGGGTCATCAGGCATTGTGTTGACAGGGGTCACGGAGCATTGTGATGAAAAAGGCCATAGAGCATTGTGATGACAGTGGTCATGGAGCATTGTGATGACATGGGCCATGGAGCATTGTGAAGACAAGTTTCATGGAGCACTGTGATGACACGGGCATGAAGCATGGTGATGACAACAGACGTGGAGCATTGTGATGACAAGGGCATGGAGCCTTGTGATTACAGGAGACATGGAACATTGTGATGATATTGGCAGGGATCATTGTGATTACAGGGATCATGGAGCATTGTGATGACAAAGGCATGGAGCATTGTAATTACAGGGGGTCATTGATCATTGTGATTACAAAGACCATGAGGCATTGTGATGACTGGGGCCTTGGAGCATTTTGATGACAATTCTCATCAAGCATAGTGATGACAGTGGTCATTGAGCATTGTGATTTGAAAGACCATGGAGCATGGTGATGACAGAGGCTATGGAGCATTGTGGTGACAAGGCCATGTACCATTGTGATTACAAGGGTCATGGAGCATTGTGATGAAAAGAGCAGGGAACCTTGTGGTGACCAGGGTCATGGAGACTTTTGATGACAACTTTCATGGAACGTTGTGATGACCGGGGTCATGGAGCATCGTGTTGAAAGGGAAAATGGAGCAGTGTGATTACAGGGTCCATGGAGCATTGTGAATACATAGGCCATGGAACAATGTGATGACAGGGGTCATGTAGCATTGTGATGACAGGGTCATGGAGCATTGTGATTACAGGTCTTAAGGGGCACTGTGATGACAGGTGGCATGGAGCATTGTGATGAAAATTGTCCTGGAGCATTGTGATGACAGCGGTCACAGAGAGTTGGGATGAAAGGTATCATGCAGCATTGTGATGACAACTGTCATGGATCATTTTGATGACAGGGGTCATGGAATATTCTGATAACAAGTTTCATAAAGCATTTTGATGACATGGGTCATGGAGCATTGTGTTGAAACGGGCATGGAGCATTGTAATGATAGGATATCTGGAGCATTGTGATGAAAAGGGGATGGAGCATTTTGATGACAGGGTCCAAGGAGCATTGTGCTGACAATGGCATGGAGCATTGTGATGAAAAGGGTACGGGAGCACTGTGAGGAAAGGAGTCATGGATCAATGTGATGACAGGGGTCATGGAGCTTTGTGATGACAAGCGTCATGGAGCATTGTGATGACACGGTCAAGGAACATTGCGATGACAAGAATTCTGGAGCATTGTAATGAAAGGGCATGGAGCATTGTGATTAAAGGTGAAAAGAAGCATTGTGATGATATGGACAGAGAACTTTGTGATGACAGGGGTCATGGAGCATTGTGATGAAAAGTGTCATCGAACATTGTGCTGACAGGGATCATGGAGCTTTTTGGTAAGAGAGGCCTTGGAGATTAGTGATGGCAGGTGTCATGGGGCATTGTGATGACAGCGGTCTTGGAGCATTGTGATGAAAGGGATCATGGAGCACTGTGATTACACGGACCATGGAGCATTGTGAATACAAAGGATATGGAGCATTGAGATGACAGGGTTCATGGAGCATTGTGATGAAAGTGATCGTAGATCATTGTGATGACAAGTGTCCTGGAACCTTGTGATGACACGGTTCATGGAGCATTGTGATGACAAGGACCATGGCGAATTGTGATGACATCTGTCATGGGGCATTGTGATGACAGTGGTCATCTAGAATTGTGATGAAAGGTATCATGGAGCACTGTGATGACAGGGGCCATGGAACATTGTGATGACAAAGGCCATGGAGCATTGTGATGACAAGTGTCCTGGGGCATTTTGATGACATTGGCATGGAGCATTATGATGACAAGAGTTCTGGAGCATTTTGATGACAAGGGCATGGAGCATTGTGATGACAGGACCCATGGAGCATTGTGATGAAAAGGGCAGGGAACATTGTGATGACTGGGTTCATGGAGCATTGTGATGAAAGGGACCATGGAGCATTGAGATGACAGGCGTCATGAGGCATGGTGATGACACTGGTCATGGAGCATTGTTATCAAAGAGATCATGGAGCAATATGATAACAGGGGCCATGGAGCATTGTGATGACAGGTGTATTGGAGCATTGTGATGAAAGTAGTCATGGATCTTTGTGATGACATGTGCCCTGGAACACTGTGATGACACGGTTCATCGAGTATTGTGATGACAAGGGTCATAGCGAATTGTGATGACAGGTGTCATGGGGCATTGTGATGACATTGATCATCTAGGAATTGTGATGAAAGGTATCATGGAGCACTGTGATGACTGGGGGCATGAAGCATTCTTATGAAAATTGTCCTGGATTATTGTGATGACAGCAGTCATGGAGAATTTTGATGACAGGGATTTTGCAGCATTGTGTTGACAAGGGTATGGACTATTGTGATGACAATGGTCATGGAGCAATGTGATGAAAGTTTTCATGGAACATCGTGATGAAAAGTGCCTGGGAGCATTGTGACGATAAAGGCCATTGAGCATTGTGATGACAAGTGTCATGGAGCATTGTAATGAAAGGATTCATTGTGCACTGTGATGACAAGGGGGATGGAGTATTGTGATGAAACTGGTCCTGGAGCATTGTGATAACAAAAGCCATGGAGCATTGTGATGACAAGGGTCATGGATCATTGTGATGACAGGCATCATGGAGCATTGTGACGAAAGGGGCCATGGGGAATTGTAATGACAATAGAGAAATGTGATGAAAATGGTCAGCGAGCATAGTGATTAAAGTGGTCATTGAGAATTGTGACGAAAAGCGACATAGAGCATTGTGATGACAAAGGTCAGGAAGAAGTGTGATGACCAGGGTCATGTAGCATTGTGATGCCACGGTCATGGAACATTGTGATGACAAGAATTCTGGAGCATTGTGAGGAAAAAGGCACGGAGCTTTGTGATTATAGGGGACATGGAGCATTGTGAAGACATGGTCAGGGAACACTGTGATGACAGGTGTTATGGAGCAATGTGATGCCAAGTGTCATGGAGCATTGTGATGAGAGGGGCCTTGGAGAATTGTGATGACATGCGTCATGGGGCATTGAGATGGCAGTGGTCATGGAGCATTATGATGAAAGGTGTTATGGAGCACTGTGATTACAGGGGCCATGGAGCATTGTGAATACAAAGGCCATGGAGCATTGAGATGACAGTGGTCATGGAGCATTGTGATGAAAGTGGTAATGGATCATTGTGATGACAAGTGTCCTGGGACCCTGTGATGACATGGTTCATGGAGCATTGTGATGACAATGGTCATGGCGAATTGTGGTGACAATGTCATGGGGCATTGTGAAGGCAGTGGTCATCTAGAAATGTGATTAAAGTTATTATGGAGCACAGTAATGAGAGGGTCCATGGAGCATTGTGCTGACAAGTGTCATGGAGCAAGGTGATGAAACGGACATGGAGCATTTTAATGACAAGAATTCTGGAGCCTTGTGATGACAAGGACATGGAGCATTGTGATTACAGGTGCCATGGAGCAGTGTGATGAAAAAGGCTTGGAGCACTGTGATGACAAGGGCCAAGGAGCATTGTGATTACAGGGTTCATGGGGCATTGTGATGAGTGAGGTCATGGAGCATTGAGATGAAACGGGTCATGGAGCACTGTGATTACAGGGGCCATGGAGCATTGTGATGACAAAGGCCAAGGAGCATTGTGATGACAGCTGTCATGGAGCATTGAGATGAAACGTGTCATGGACCATTATGATGACAGGGGTCATGGAGAATTGTGATGACAGTGGCCATGGGGAATTTGGATGAAAGGCGTACTGGAGCATTGTGAGGAAATATTTCATGGAGCATTGTGATGACAAGGGCCATGGACCATCATGATGACAGGGGTCATGGGGCATTGTGCTGAAAGCGGTCAGAGAGCATTGTGATGAAAAGCACTATGGAGCATTGTGATGACAAGGGCCATGGAGTATTGTGAATACAAGGGACATGGAGCCTTGTGATGACAAGGGTCATGGATCATTGTAAAAACAGGTATCATTGGGCATTGTGATGACAGGGGCATGGAGCATTTTTATGTAAGTTGCCATGGAGAATTGTGATGAAAGGGATCATGTGGATTTGTAATGACAAGGGCCATGGAGCTTTGTGATGAAACAAATCTTGGAGTATTTTGATGAAAGTTGTCACGGAGCACTGCGATGAAAAGCACCAAGGAACATTGTGATGACAAGGGCCATCGAGCATTGTGATGAAAAGGGTCATGGAGCATCGTGATGACAAATGCCATGGAGATTTGTGATGAGAGGTGGCATTGGGCATTGTGATGAAAGGGGTTATGGAGTACTGTGATTACAGGGGCCATGGAGCATTGTGATGACAAGTGACATGGAGAATAGTGATGACAGGCGTCATAGAGCATTGTGATTACAAGTGCCATTTAGGATTTTGATGACAGGGGTCATCAGGCATTGTGTTGACAGGGGTCACGGAGCATTGTGATGAAAAAGGCCATAGAGCATTGTGATGACAGTGGTCATGGAGCATTGTGATGACATGGGCCATGGAGCATTGTGAAGACAAGTTTCATGGAGCACTGTGATGACACGGGCATGAAGCATGGTGATGACAACAGACGTGGAGCATTGTGATGAGAAGGGCATGGAGCCTTGTGATTACAGGAGACATGGAACATTGTGATGATATTGGCAGGGATCATTGTGATTACAGGGATCATGGAGCATTGTGATGACAAAGGCATGGAGCATTGTAATTACAGGGGGTCATTGATCATTGTGATTACAAAGACCATGAGGCATTGTGATGACTGGGGCCTTGGAGCATTTTGATGACAATTCTCATCAAGCATAGTGATGACAGTGGTCATTGAGCATTGTGATTTGAAAGACCATGGAGCATGGTGATGACAGAGGCTATGGAGCATTGTGGTGACAAGGCCATGTACCATTGTGATTACAAGGGTCATGGAGCATTGTGATGAAAAGAGCAGGGAACCTTGTGGTGACCAGGGTCATGGAGACTTTTGATGACAACTTTCATGGAACGTTGTGATGACCGGGGTCATGGAGCATCGTGTTGAAAGGGAAAATGGAGCAGTGTGATTACAGGGTCCATGGAGCATTGTGAATACATAGGCCATGGAACAATGTGATGACAGGGGTCATGTAGCATTGTGATGACAGGGTCATGGAGCATTGTGATTACAGGTCTTAAGGGGCACTGTGATGACAGGTGGCATGGAGCATTGTGATGAAAATTGTCCTGGAGCATTGTGATGACAGCGGTCACAGAGAGTTGGGATGAAAGGTATCATGCAGCATTGTGATGACAACTGTCATGGATCATTTTGATGACAAGGGTCATGGAATATTCTGATAACAAGTTTCATAAAGCATTTTGATGACATGGGTCATGGAGCATTGTGTTGAAACGGGCATGGAGCATTGTAATGATAGGATATCTGGAGCATTGTGATGAAAAGGGGATGGAGCATTTTGATGACAGGGTCCAAGGAGCATTGTGCTGACAATGGCATGGAGCATTGTGATGAAAAGGGTACTGGAGCACTGTGAGGAAAGGAGTCATGGATCAATGTGATAACAGGGGTCATGGAGCTTTGTGATGACAAGCGTCATGGAGCATTGTGATGACACGGTCAAGGAACATTGCGATGACAAGAATTCTGGAGCATTGCAATGAAAGGGCATGGAGCATTGTGATTAAAGGTGAAAAGAAGCATTGTGATGATATGGACAGAGAACTTTGTGATGACAGGGGTCATGGAGCATTGTGATGAAAAGTGTCATCGAACATTGTGCTGACAGGGATCATGGAGCTTTTTGGTAAGAGAGGCCTTGGAGATTAGTGATGGCAGGTGTCATGGGGCATTGTGATGACAGCGGTCTTGGAGCATTGTGATGAAAGGGATCATGGAGCACTGTGATTACACGGACCATGGAGCATTGTGAATACAAAGGATATGGAGCATTGAGATGACAGGGTTCATGGAGCATTGTGATGAAAGTGATCGTAGATCATTGTGATGACAAGTGTCCTGGAACCTTGTGATGACACGGTTCATGGAGCATTGTGATGACAAGGACCATGGCGAATTGTGATGACATCTGTCATGGGGCATTGTGATGACAGTGGTCATCAAGAATTGTGATGAAAGGTATCATGGAGCACTGTGATGACAGGGGCCATGGAACATTGTGATGACAAAGGCCATGGAGCATTGTGATGACAAAGGCCATGGAGCATTGTGATGACATCTGTCATGGGGCATTGTGATGACAGTGGTCATCTAGAATTGTGATGAAAGGTATCATGGAGCACTGTGATGACAGGGGCCATGGAACATTGTGATGACAAAGGCCATGGAGCATTGTGATGACAAAGGCCATGGAGCATTGTGATGACAAGTGTCATGGGGCATTGTGATGACATTGGCATGGAGCATTATGATGACAAGAGTTCTGGAGCATTTTGATGACAAGGGCATGGAGCATTGTGATGACAGGGGACATGGAACATTGTGATGACAAAGGCCATGGAGCATTGTGATGACAAGTGTCCTGGGGCATTTTGATGACATTGGCATGGAGCATTATGATGACAAGGGTTCTGGAGCATTTTGATGACAAGGGCATGGAGCATTGTGATGACAGGACCCATGGAGCATTGTGATGAAAAGGGCAGGGAACATTGTGATGACTGGGTTCATGGAGCATTGTGATGAAAGGGACCATGGAGCATTGAGATGACAGGCGTCATGAGGCATGGTGATGACACTGGTCATGGAGCATTGTTATCAAAGAGATCATGGAGCAATATGATAACAGGGGCCATGGAGCATTGTGATGACAGGTGTATTGGAGCATTGTGATGAAAGTAGTCATGGATCTTTGTGATGACATGTGCCCTGGAACACTGTGATGACACGGTTCATCGAGTATTGTGATGACAAGGGTCATAGCGAATTGTGATGACAGGTGTCATGGGGCATTGTGATGACATTGATCATCTAGGAATTGTGATGAAAGGTATCATGGAGCACTGTGATGACTGGGGGCATGAAGCATTCTTATGAAAATTGTCCTGGATTATTGTGATGACAGCAGTCATGGAGAATTTTGATGACAGGGATTTTGCAGCATTGTGTTGACAAGGGTATGGACTATTGTGATGACAATGGTCATGGAGCAATGTGATGAAAGTTTTCATGGAACATCGTGATGAAAAGTGCCTGGGAGCATTGTGACGATAAAGGCCATTGAGCATTGTGATGACAAGTGTCATGGAGCATTGTAATGAAAGGATTCATTGTGCACTGTGATGACAAGGGGGATGGAGTATTGTGATGAAACTGGTCCTGGAGCATTGTGATAACAAAAGCCATGGAGCATTGTGATGACAAGGGTCATGGATCATTGTGATGACAGGCATCATGGAGCATTGTGACGAAAGGGGCCATGGGGAATTGTAATGACAATAGAGAAATGTGATGAAAATGGTCAGCGAGCATAGTGATTAAAGTGGTCATTGAGAATTGTGACGAAAAGCGACATAGAGCATTGTGATGACAAAGGTCAGGAAGAAGTGTGATGACCAGGGTCATGTAGCATTGTGATGCCACGGTCATGGAACATTGTGATGACAAGAATTCTGGAGCATTGTGAGGAAAAAGGCACGGAGCTTTGTGATTATAGGGGACATGGAGCATTGTGAAGACATGGTCAGGGAACACTGTGATGACAGGTGTTATGGAGCAATGTGATGCCAAGTGTCATGGAGCATTGTGATGAGAGGGGCCTTGGAGAATTGTGATGACATGCGTCATGGGGCATTGAGATGGCAGTGGTCATGGAGCATTATGATGAAAGGTGTTATGGAGCACTGTGATTACAGGGGCCATGGAGCATTGTGAATACAAAGGCCATGGAGCATTGAGATGACAGTGGTCATGGAGCATTGTGATGAAAGTGGTAATGGATCATTGTGATGACAAGTGTCCTGGGACCCTGTGATGACATGGTTCATGGAGCATTGTGATGACAATGGTCATGGCGAATTGTGGTGACAATGTCATGGGGCATTGTGAAGGCAGTGGTCATCTAGAAATGTGATTAAAGTTATTATGGAGCACAGTAATGAGAGGGTCCATGGAGCATTGTGCTGACAAGTGTCATGGAGCAAGGTGATGAAACGGACATGGAGCATTTTAATGACAAGAATACTGGAGCCTTGTGATGACAAGGACATGGAGCATTGTGATTACAGGTGCCATGGAGCAGTGTGATGAAAAAGGCTTGGAGCACTGTGATGACAAGGGCCAAGGAGCATTGTGATTACAGGGTTCATGGGGCATTGTGATGAGTGAGGTCATGGAGCATTGAGATGAAACGGGTCATGGAGCACTGTGATTACAGGGGCCATGGAGCATTGTGATGACAAAGGCCAAGGAGCATTGTGATGACAGCTGTCATGGAGCATTGAGATGAAACGTGTCATGGACCATTATGATGACAGGGGTCATGGAGAATTGTGATGACAGTGGCCATGGGGAATTTGGATGAAAGGCGTACTGGAGCATTGTGAGGAAATATTTCATGGAGCATTGTGATGACAAGGGCCATGGACCATCATGATGACAGGGGTCATGGGGCATTGTGCTGAAAGCGGTCAGAGAGCATTGTGATGAAAAGCACTATGGAGCATTGTGATGACAAGGGCCATGGAGTATTGTGAATACAAGGGACATGGAGCCTTGTGATGACAAGGGTCATGGATCATTGTAAAAACAGGTATCATTGGGCATTGTGATGACAGGGGCATGGAGCATTTTTATGTAAGTTGCCATGGAGAATTGTGATGAAAGGGATCATGTGGATTTGTAATGACAAGGGCCATGGAGCTTTGTGATGAAACAAATCTTGGAGTATTTTGATGAAAGTTGTCACGGAGCACTGCGATGAAAAGCACCAAGGAACATTGTGATGACAAGGGCCATCGAGCATTGTGATGAAAAGGGTCATGGAGCATCGTGATGACAAATGCCATGGAGATTTGTGATGAGAGGTGGCATTGGGCATTGTGATGAAAGGGGTTATGGAGTACTGTGATTACAGGGGCCATGGAGCATTGTGATGACAAGTGACATGGAGAATAGTGATGACAGGCGTCATAGAGCATTGTGATTACAAGTGCCATTTAGGATTTTGATGACAGGGGTCATCAGGCATTGTGTTGACAGGGGTCACGGAGCATTGTGATGAAAAAGGCCATAGAGCATTGTGATGACAGTGGTCATGGAGCATTGTGATGACATGGGCCATGGAGCATTGTGAAGACAAGTTTCATGGAGCACTGTGATGACACGGGCATGAAGCATGGTGATGACAACAGACGTGGAGCATTGTGATGACAAGGGCATGGAGCCTTGTGATTACAGGAGACATGGAACATTGTGATGATATTGGCAGGGATCATTGTGATTACAGGGATCATGGAGCATTGTGATGACAAAGGCATGGAGCATTGTAATTACAGGGGGTCATTGATCATTGTGATTACAAAGACCATGAGGCATTGTGATGACTGGGGCCTTGGAGCATTTTGATGACAATTCTCATCAAGCATAGTGATGACAGTGGTCATTGAGCATTGTGATTTGAAAGACCATGGAGCATGGTGATGACAGAGGCTATGGAGCATTGTGGTGACAAGGCCATGTACCATTGTGATTACAAGGGTCATGGAGCATTGTGATGAAAAGAGCAGGGAACCTTGTGGTGACCAGGGTCATGGAGACTTTTGATGACAACTTTCATGGAACGTTGTGATGACCGGGGTCATGGAGCATCGTGTTGAAAGGGAAAATGGAGCAGTGTGATTACAGGGTCCATGGAGCATTGTGAATACATAGGCCATGGAACAATGTGATGACAGGGGTCATGTAGCATTGTGATGACAGGGTCATGGAGCATTGTGATTACAGGTCTTAAGGGGCACTGTGATGACAGGTGGCATGGAGCATTGTGATGAAAATTGTCCTGGAGCATTGTGATGACAGCGGTCACAGAGAGTTGGGATGAAAGGTATCATGCAGCATTGTGATGACAACTGTCATGGATCATTTTGATGACAGGGGTCATGGAATATTCTGATAACAAGTTTCATAAAGCATTTTGATGACATGGGTCATGGAGCATTGTGTTGAAACGGGCATGGAGCATTGTAATGATAGGATATCTGGAGCATTGTGATGAAAAGGGGATGGAGCATTTTGATGACAGGGTCCAAGGAGCATTGTGCTGACAATGGCATGGAGCATTGTGATGAAAAGGGTACTGGAGCACTGTGAGGAAAGGAGTCATGGATCAATGTGATGACAGGGGTCATGGAGCTTTGTGATGACAAGCGTCATGGAGCATTGTGATGACACGGTCAAGGAACATTGCGATGACAAGAATTCTGGAGCATTGTAATGAAAGGGCATGGAGCATTGTGATTAAAGGTGAAAAGAAGCATTGTGATGATATGGACAGAGAACTTTGTGATGACAGGGGTCATGGAGCATTGTGATGAAAAGTGTCATCGAACATTGTGCTGACAGGGATCACGGAGCTTTTTGGTAAGAGAGGCCTTGGAGATTAGTGATGGCAGGTGTCATGGGGCATTGTGATGACAGCGGTCTTGGAGCATTGTGATGAAAGGGATCATGGAGCACTGTGATTACACGGACCATGGAGCATTGTGAATACAAAGGATATGGAGCATTGAGATGACAGGGTTCATGGAGCATTGTGATGAAAGTGATCGTAGATCATAGTGATGACAAGTGTCCTGGAACCTTGTGATGACACGGTTCATGGAGCATTGTGATGACAAGGACCATGGCGAATTGTGATGACATCTGTCATGGGGCATTGTGATGACAGTGGTCATCTAGAATTGTGATGAAAGGTATCATGGAGCACTGTGATGACAGGGGCCATGGAACATTGTGATGACAAAGGCCATGGAGCATTGTGATGACAAAGGCCATGGAGCATTGTGATGACAAGTGTCATGGGGCATTGTGATGACATTGGCATGGAGCATTATGATGACAAGAGTTCTGGAGCATTTTGATGACAAGGGCATGGAGCATTGTGATGACAGGGGCCATGGAACATTGTGATGACAAAGGCCATGGAGCATTGTGATGACAAGTGTCATGGGGCATTTTGATGACATTGGCATGGAGCATTATGATGACAAGAGTTCTGGAGCATTTTGATGACAAGGGCATGGAGCATTGTGATGACAGGACCCATGGAGCATTGTGATGACAAAGGCCATGGAGCATTGTGATGACAAGTGTCCTGGGGCATTTTGATGACATTGGCATGGAGCATTATGATGACAAGGGTTCTGGAGCATTTTGATGACAAGGGCATGGAGCATTGTGATGACAGGACCCATGGAGCATTGTGATGAAAAGGGCAGGGAACATTGTGATGACTGGGTTCATGGAGCATTGTGATGAAAGGGACCATGGAGCATTGAGATGACAGGCGTCATGAGGCATGGTGATGACACTGGTCATGGAGCATTGTTATCAAAGAGATCATGGAGCAATATGATAACAGGGGCCATGGAGCATTGTGATGACAGGTGTATTGGGGCATTGTGATGAAAGTAGTCATGGATCTTTGTGATGACATGTGCCCTGGAACACTGTGATGACACGGTTCATCGAGTATTGTGATGACAAGGGTCATAGCGAATTGTGATGACAGGTGTCATGGGGCATTGTGATGACATTGATCATCTAGGAATTGTGATGAAAGGTATCATGGAGCACTGTGATGACTGGGGGCATGAAGCATTCTTATGAAAATTGTCCTGGATTATTGTGATGACAGCAGTCATGGAGAATTTTGATGACAGGGATTTTGCAGCATTGTGTTGACAAGGGTATGGACTATTGTGATGACAATGGTCATGGAGCAATGTGATGAAAGTTTTCATGGAACATCGTGATGAAAAGTGCCTGGGAGCATTGTGACGATAAAGGCCATTGAGCATTGTGATGACAAGTGTCATGGAGCATTGTAATGAAAGGATTCATTGTGCACTGTGATGACAAGGGGGATGGAGTATTGTGATGAAACTGGTCCTGGAGCATTGTGATAACAAAAGCCATGGAGCATTGTGATGACAAGGGTCATGGATCATTGTGATGACAGGCATCATGGAGCATTGTGACGAAAGGGGCCATGGGGAATTGTAATGACAATAGAGAAATGTGATGAAAATGGTCAGCGAGCATAGTGATTAAAGTGGTCATTGAGAATTGTGACGAAAAGCGACATAGAGCATTGTGATGACAAAGGTCAGGAAGAAGTGTGATGACCAGGGTCATGTAGCATTGTGATGCCACGGTCATGGAACATTGTGATGACAAGAATTCTGGAGCATTGTGAGGAAAAAGGCACGGAGCTTTGTGATTATAGGGGACATGGAGCATTGTGAAGACATGGTCAGGGAACACTGTGATGACAGGTGTTATGGAGCAATGTGATGCCAAGTGTCATGGAGCATTGTGATGAGAGGGGCCTTGGAGAATTGTGATGACATGCGTCATGGGGCATTGAGATGGCAGTGGTCATGGAGCATTATGATGAAAGGTGTTATGGAGCACTGTGATTACAGGGGCCATGGAGCATTGTGAATACAAAGGCCATGGAGCATTGAGATGACAGTGGTCATGGAGCATTGTGATGAAAGTGGTAATGGATCATTGTGATGACAAGTGTCCTGGGACCCTGTGATGACATGGTTCATGGAGCATTGTGATGACAATGGTCATGGCGAATTGTGGTGACAATGTCATGGGGCATTGTGAAGGCAGTGGTCATCTAGAAATGTGATTAAAGTTATTATGGAGCACAGTAATGAGAGGGTCCATGGAGCATTGTGCTGACAAGTGTCATGGAGCAAGGTGATGAAACGGACATGGAGCATTTTAATGACAAGAATTCTGGAGCCTTGTGATGACAAGGACATGGAGCATTGTGATTACAGGTGCCATGGAGCAGTGTGATGAAAAAGGCTTGGAGCACTGTGATGACAAGGGCCAAGGAGCATTGTGATTACAGGGTTCATGGGGCATTGTGATGAGTGAGGTCATGGAGCATTGAGATGAAACGGGTCATGGAGCACTGTGATTACAGGGGCCATGGAGCATTGTGATGACAAAGGCCAAGGAGCATTGTGATGACAGCTGTCATGGAGCATTGAGATGAAACGTGTCATGGACCATTATGATGACAGGGGTCATGGAGAATTGTGATGACAGTGGCCATGGGGAATTTGGATGAAAGGCGTACTGGAGCATTGTGAGGAAATATTTCATGGAGCATTGTGATGACAAGGGCCATGGACCATCATGATGACAGGGGTCATGGGGCATTGTGCTGAAAGCGGTCAGAGAGCATTGTGATGAAAAGCACTATGGAGCATTGTGATGACAAGGGCCATGGAGTATTGTGAATACAAGGGACATGGAGCCTTGTGATGACAAGGGTCATGGATCATTGTAAAAACAGGTATCATTGGGCATTGTGATGACAGGGGCATGGAGCATTTTTATGTAAGTTGCCATGGAGAATTGTGATGAAAGGGATCATGTGGATTTGTAATGACAAGGGCCATGGAGCTTTGTGATGAAACAAATCTTGGAGTATTTTGATGAAAGTTGTCACGGAGCACTGCGATGAAAAGCACCAAGGAACATTGTGATGACAAGGGCCATCGAGCATTGTGATGAAAAGGGTCATGGAGCATCGTGATGACAAATGCCATGGAGATTTGTGATGAGAGGTGGCATTGGGCATTGTGATGAAAGGGGTTATGGAGTACTGTGATTACAGGGGCCATGGAGCATTGTGATGACAAGTGACATGGAGAATAGTGATGACAGGCGTCATAGAGCATTGTGATTACAAGTGCCATTTAGGATTTTGATGACAGGGGTCATCAGGCATTGTGATGAAAAAGGCCATAGAGCATTGTGATGACAGTGGTCATGGAGCATTGTGATGACATGGGCCATGGAGCATTGTGAAGACAAGTTTCATGGAGCACTGTGATGACACGGGCATGAAGCATGGTGATGACAACAGACGTGGAGCATTGTGATGACAAGGGCATGGAGCCTTGTGATTACAGGAGACATGGAACATTGTGATGATATTGGCAGGGATCATTGTGATTACAGGGATCATGGAGCATTGTGATGACAAAGGCATGGAGCATTGTAATTACAGGGGGTCATTGATCATTGTGATTACAAAGACCATGAGGCATTGTGATGACTGGGGCCTTGGGGCATTTTGATGACAATTCTCATCAAGCATAGTGATGACAGTGGTCATTGAGCATTGTGATTTGAAAGACCATGGAGCATGGTGATGACAGAGGCTATGGAGCATTGTGGTGACAAGGCCATGTACCATTGTGATTACAAGGGTCATGGAGCATTGTGATGAAAAGAGCAGGGAACCTTGTGGTGACCAGGGTCATGGAGACTTTTGATGACAACTTTCATGGAACGTTGTGATGACCGGGGTCATGGAGCATCGTGTTGAAAGGGAAAATGGAGCAGTGTGATTACAGGGTCCATGGAGCATTGTGAATACATAGGCCATGGAACAATGTGATGACAGGGGTCATGTAGCATTGTGATGACAGGGTCATGGAGCATTGTGATTACAGGTCTTAAGGGGCACTGTGATGACAGGTGGCATGGAGCATTGTGATGAAAATTGTCCTGGAGCATTGTGATGACAGCGGTCACAGAGAGTTGGGATGAAAGGTATCATGCAGCATTGTGATGACAACTGTCATGGATCATTTTGATGACAGGGGTCATGGAATATTCTGATAACAAGTTTCATAAAGCATTTTGATGACATGGGTCATGGAGCATTGTGTTGAAACGGGCATGGAGCATTGTAATGATAGGATATCTGGAGCATTGTGATGAAAAGGGGATGGAGCATTTTGATGACAGGGTCCAAGGAGCATTGTGCTGACAATGGCATGGAGCATTGTGATGAAAAGGGTACTGGAGCACTGTGAGGAAAGGAGTCATGGATCAATGTGATGACAGGGGTCATGGAGCTTTGTGATGACAAGCGTCATGGAGCATTGTGATGACACGGTCAAGGAACATTGCGATGACAAGAATTCTGGAGCATTGTAATGAAAGGGCATGGAGCATTGTGATTAAAGGTGAAAAGAAGCATTGTGATGATATGGACAGAGAACTTTGTGATGACAGGGGTCATGGAGCATTGTGATGAAAAGTGTCATCGAACATTGTGCTGACAGGGATCATGGAGCTTTTTGGTAAGAGAGGCCTTGGAGATTAGTGATGGCAGGTGTCATGGGGCATTGTGATGACAGCGGTCTTGGAGCATTGTGATGAAAGGGATCATGGAGCACTGTGATTACACGGACCATGGAGCATTGTGAATACAAAGGATATGGAGCATTGAGATGACAGGGTTCATGGAGCATTGTGATGAAAGTGATCGTAGATCATTGTGATGACAAGTGTCCTGGAACCTTGTGATGACACGGTTCATGGAGCATTGTGATGACAAGGACCATGGCGAATTGTGATGACATCTGTCATGGGGCATTGTGATGACAGTGGTCATCAAGAATTGTGATGAAAGGTATCATGGAGCACTGTGATGACAGGGGCCATGGATCATTGTGATGACAAAGGCCATGGAGCATTGTGATGACAAAGGCCATGGAGCATTGTGATGACAAGTGTCATGGGGCATTGTGATGACATTGGCATGGAGCATTATGATGACAAGAGTTCTGGAGCATTTTGATGACAAGGGCATGGAGCATTGTGATGACAGGGGCCATGGAACATTGTGATGACAAAGGCCATGGAGCATTGTGATGACAAGTGTCCTGGGGCATTTTGATGACATTGGCATGGAGCATTATGATGACAAGGGTTCTGGAGCATTTTGATGACAAGGGCATGGAGCATTGTGATGACAGGACCCATGGAGCATTGTGATGAAAAGGGCAGGGAACATTGTGATGACTGGGTTCATGGAGCATTGTGATGAAAGGGACCATGGAGCATTGAGATGACAGGCCTCATGAGGCATGGTGATGACACTGGTCATGGAGCATTGTTATCAAAGAGATCATGGAGCAATATGATAACAGGGGCCATGGAGAATTGTGATGACAGGTGTATTGGAGCATTGTGATGAAAGTAGTCATGGATCTTTGTGATGACATGTGCCCTGGAACACTGTGATGACACGGTTCATCGAGTATTGTGATGACAAGGGTCATAGCGAATTGTGATGACAGGTGTCATGGGGCATTGTGATGACATTGATCATCTAGGAATTGTGATGAAAGGTATCATGGAGCACTGTGATGACTGGGGGCATGAAGCATTCTTATGAAAATTGTCCTGGATTATTGTGATGACAGCAGTCATGGAGAATTTTGATGACAGGGATTTTGCAGCATTGTGTTGACAAGGGTATGGACTATTGTGATGACAATGGTCATGGAGCAATGTGATGAAAGTTTTCATGGAACATCGTGATGAAAAGTGCCTGGGAGCATTGTGACGATAAAGGCCATTGAGCATTGTGATGACAAGTGTCATGGAGCATTGTAATGAAAGGATTCATTGTGCACTGTGATGACAAGGGGGATGGAGTATTGTGATGAAACTGGTCCTGGAGCATTGTGATAACAAAAGCCATGGAGCATTGTGATGACAAGGGTCATGGATCATTGTGATGACAGGCATCATGGAGCATTGTGACGAAAGGGGCCATGGGGAATTGTAATGACAATAGAGAAATGTGATGAAAATGGTCAGCGAGCATAGTGATTAAAGTGGTCATTGAGAATTGTGACGAAAAGCGACATAGAGCATTGTGATGACAAAGGTCAGGAAGAAGTGTGATGACCAGGGTCATGTAGCATTGTGATGCCACGGTCATGGAACATTGTGATGACAAGAATTCTGGAGCATTGTGAGGAAAAAGGCACGGAGCTTTGTGATTATAGGGGACATGGAGCATTGTGAAGACATGGTCAGGGAACACTGTGATGACAGGTGTTATGGAGCAATGTGATGCCAAGTGTCATGGAGCATTGTGATGAGAGGGGCCTTGGAGAATTGTGATGACATGCGTCATGGGGCATTGAGATGGCAGTGGTCATGGAGCATTATGATGAAAGGTGTTATGGAGCACTGTGATTACAGGGGCCATGGAGCATTGTGAATACAAAGGCCATGGAGCATTGAGATGACAGTGGTCATGGAGCATTGTGATGAAAGTGGTAATGGATCATTGTGATGACAAGTGTCCTGGGACCCTGTGATGACATGGTTCATGGAGCATTGTGATGACAATGGTCATGGCGAATTGTGGTGACAATGTCATGGGGCATTGTGAAGGCAGTGGTCATCTAGAAATGTGATTAAAGTTATTATGGAGCACAGTAATGAGAGGGTCCATGGAGCATTGTGCTGACAAGTGTCATGGAGCAAGGTGATGAAACGGACATGGAGCATTTTAATGACAAGAATTCTGGAGCCTTGTGATGACAAGGACATGGAGCATTGTGATTACAGGTGCCATGGAGCAGTGTGATGAAAAAGGCTTGGAGCACTGTGATGACAAGGGCCAAGGAGCATTGTGATTACAGGGTTCATGGGGCATTGTGATGAGTGAGGTCATGGAGCATTGAGATGAAACGGGTCATGGAGCACTGTGATTACAGGGGCCATGGAGCATTGTGATGACAAAGGCCAAGGAGCATTGTGATGACAGCTGTCATGGAGCATTGAGATGAAACGTGTCATGGACCATTATGATGACAGGGGTCATGGAGAATTGTGATGACAGTGGCCATGGGGAATTTGGATGAAAGGCGTACTGGAGCATTGTGAGGAAATATTTCATGGAGCATTGTGATGACAAGGGCCATGGACCATCATGATGACAGGGGTCATGGGGCATTGTGCTGAAAGCGGTCAGAGAGCATTGTGATGAAAAGCACTATGGAGCATTGTGATGACAAGGGCCATGGAGTATTGTGAATACAAGGGACATGGAGCCTTGTGATGACAAGGGTCATGGATCATTGTAAAAACAGGTATCATTGGGCATTGTGATGACAGGGGCATGGAGCATTTTTATGTAAGTTGCCATGGAGAATTGTGATGAAAGGGATCATGTGGATTTGTAATGACAAGGGCCATGGAGCTTTGTGATGAAACAAATCTTGGAGTATTTTGATGAAAGTTGTCACGGAGCACTGCGATGAAAAGCACCAAGGAACGTTGTGATGACAAGGGCCATCGAGCATTGTGATGAAAAGGGTCATGGAGCATCGTGATGACAAATGCCATGGAGATTTGTGATGAGAGGTGGCATTGGGCATTGTGATGAAAGGGGTTATGGAGTACTGTGATTACAGGGGCCATGGAGCATTGTGATGACAAGTGACATGGAGAATAGTGATGACAGGCGTCATAGAGCATTGTGATTACAAGTGCCATTTAGGATTTTGATGACAGGGGTCATCAGGCATTGTGTTGACAGGGGTCACGGAGCATTGTGATGAAAAAGGCCATAGAGCATTGTGATGACAGTGGTCATGGAGCATTGTGAAGACAAGTTTCATGGAGCACTGTGATGACACGGGCATGAAGCATGGTGATGACAACAGACGTGGAGCATTGTGATGACAAGGGCATGGAGCCTTGTGATTACAGGAGACATGGAACATTGTGATGATATTGGCAGGGATCATTGTGATTACAGGGATCATGGAGCATTGTGATGACAAAGGCATGGAGCATTGTAATTACAGGGGGTCATTGATCATTGTGATTACAAAGACCATGAGGCATTGTGATGACTGGGGCCTTGGAGCATTTTGATGACAATTCTCATCAAGCATAGTGATGACAGTGGTCATTGAGCATTGTGATTTGAAAGACCATGGAGCATGGTGATGACAGAGGCTATGGAGCATTGTGGTGACAAGGCCATGTACCATTGTGATTACAAGGGTCATGGAGCATTGTGATGAAAAGAGCAGGGAACCTTGTGGTGACCAGGGTCATGGAGACTTTTGATGACAACTTTCATGGAACGTTGTGATGACCGGGGTCATGGAGCATCGTGTTGAAAGGGAAAATGGAGCAGTGTGATTACAGGGTCCATGGAGCATTGTGAATACATAGGCCATGGAACAATGTGATGACAGGGGTCATGTAGCATTGTGATGACAGGGTCATGGAGCATTGTGATTACAGGTCTTAAGGGGCACTGTGATGACAGGTGGCATGGAGCATTGTGATGAAAATTGTCCTGGAGCATTGTGATGACAGCGGTCACAGAGAGTTGGGATGAAAGGTATCATGCAGCATTGTGATGACAACTGTCATGGATCATTTTGATGACAGGGGTCATGGAATATTCTGATAACAAGTTTCATAAAGCATTTTGATGACATGGGTCATGGAGCATTGTGTTGAAACGGGCATGGAGCATTGTAATGATAGGATATCTGGAGCATTGTGATGAAAAGGGGATGGAGCATTTTGATGACAGGGTCCAAGGAGCATTGTGCTGACAATGGCATGGAGCATTGTGATGAAAAGGGTACTGGAGCACTGTGAGGAAAGGAGTCATGGATCAATGTGATAACAGGGGTCATGGAGCTTTGTGATGACAAGCGTCATGGAGCATTGTGATGACACGGTCAAGGAACATTGCGATGACAAGAATTCTGGAGCATTGCAATGAAAGGGCATGGAGCATTGTGATTAAAGGTGAAAAGAAGCATTGTGATGATATGGACAGAGAACTTTGTGATGACAGGGGTCATGGAGCATTGTGATGAAAAGTGTCATCGAACATTGTGCTGACAGGGATCATGGAGCTTTTTGGTAAGAGAGGCCTTGGAGATTAGTGATGGCAGGTGTCATGGGGCATTGTGATGACAGCGGTCTTGGAGCATTGTGATGAAAGGGATCATGGAGCACTGTGATTACACGGACCATGGAGCATTGTGAATACAAAGGATATGGAGCATTGAGATGACAGGGTTCATGGAGCATTGTGATGAAAGTGATCGTAGATCATTGTGATGACAAGTGTCCTGGAACCTTGTGATGACACGGTTCATGGAGCATTGTGATGACAAGGACCATGGCGAATTGTGATGACATCTGTCATGGGGCATTGTGATGACAGTGGTCATCTAGAATTGTGATGAAAGGTATCATGGAGCACTGTGATGACAGGGGCCATGGAACATTGTGATGACAAAGGCCATGGAGCATTGTGATGACAAAGGCCATGGAGCATTGTGATGACAAGTGTCATGGGGCATTGTGATGACATTGGCATGGAGCATTATGATGACAAGAGTTCTGGAGCATTTTGATGACAAGGGCATGGAGCATTGTGATGACAGGGGACATGGAACATTGTGATGACAAAGGCCATGGAGCATTGTGATGACAAGTGTCCTGGGGGATTTTGATGACATTGGCATGGAGCATTATGATGACAAGGGTTCTGGAGCATTTTGATGACAAGGGCATGGAGCATTGTGATGACAGGACCCATGGAGCATTGTGATGAAAAGGGCAGGGAACATTGTGATGACTGGGTTCATGGATCATTGTGATGAAAGGGACCATGGAGCATTAAGATGACAGGCGTCATGAGGCATGGTGATGACACTGGTCATGGAGCATTGTTATCAAAGAGATCATGGAGCAATATGATAACAGGGGCCATGGAGCATTGTGATGACAGGTGTATTGGAGCATTGTGATGAAAGTAGTCATGGATCTTTGTGATGACATGTGCCCTGGAACACTGTGATGACACGGTTCATCGAGTATTGTGATGACAAGGGTCATAGCGAATTGTGATGACAGGTGTCATGGGGCATTGTGATGACATTGATCATCTAGGAATTGTGATGAAAGGTATCATGGAGCACTGTGATGACTGGGGGCATGAAGCATTCTTATGAAAATTGTCCTGGATTATTGTGATGACAGCAGTCATGGAGAATTTTGATAACAGGGATTTTGCAGCATTGTGTTGACAAGGGTATGGACTATTGTGATGACAATGGTCATGGAGCAATGTGATGAAACTTTTCATGGAACATCGTGATGAAAAGTGCCTGGGAGCATTGTGACGATAAAGGCCATTGAGCATTGTGATGACAAGTGTCATGCAGCATTGTAATGAAAGGATTCATTGTGCACTGTGATGACAAGGGGGATGGAGTATTGTGATGAAACTGGTCCTGGAGCATTGTGATAACAAAAGCCATGGAGCATTGTGATGACAAGGGTCATGGATCATTGTGATGACAGGCATCATGGAGCATTGTGACGAAAGGGGCCATGGGGAATTGTAATGACAATAGAGAAATGTGATGAAAATGGTCAGCGAGCATAGTGATTAAAGTGGTCATTGAGAATTGTGACGAAAAGCGACATAGAGCATTGTGATGACAAAGGTCAGGAAGAAGTGTGATGACCAGGGTCATGTAGCATTGTGATGCCACGGTCATGGAACATTGTGATGACAAGAATTCTGGAGCATTGTGAGGAAAAAAGCACGGAGCTTTGTGATTATAGGGGACATGGAGCATTGTGAAGACATGGTCAGGGAACACTGTGATGACAGGTGTTATGGAGCAATGTGATGCCAAGTGTCATGGAGCATTGTGATGAGAGGGGCCTTGGAGAATTGTGATGACATGCGTCATGGGGCATTGAGATGGCAGTGGTCATGGAGCATTATGATGAAAGGTGTTATGGAGCACTGTGATTACAGGGGCCATGGAGCATTGTGAATACAAAGGCCATGGAGCATTGAGATGACAGTGGTCATGGAGCATTGTGATGAAAGTGGTAATGGATCATTGTGATGACAAGTGTCCTGGGACCCTGTGATGACATGGTTCATGGAGCATTGTGATGACAATGGTCATGGCGAATTGTGGTGACAATGTCATGGGGCATTGTGAAGGCAGTGGTCATCTAGAAATGTGATTAAAGTTATTATGGAGCACAGTAATGAGAGGGTCCATGGAGCATTGTGCTGACAAGTGTCATGGAGCAAGGTGATGAAACGGACATGGAGCATTTTAATGACAAGAATTCTGGAGCCTTGTGATGACAAGGACATGGAGCATTGTGATTACAGGTGCCATGGAGCAGTGTGATGAAAAAGGCTTGGAGCACTGTGATGACAAGGGCCAAGGAGCATTGTGATTACAGGGTTCATGGGGCATTGTGATGAGTGAGGTCATGGAGCATTGAGATGAAACGGGTCATGGAGCACTGTGATTACAGGGGCCATGGAGCATTGTGATGACAAAGGCCAAGGAGCATTGTGATGACAGCTGTCATGGAGCATTGAGATGAAACGTGTCATGGACCATTATGATGACAGGGGTCATGGAGAATTGTGATGACAGTGGCCATGGGGAATTTGGATGAAAGGCGTACTGGAGCATTGTGAGGAAATATTTCATGGAGCATTGTGATGACAAGGGCCATGGACCATCATGATGACAGGGGTCATGGGGCATTGTGCTGAAAGCGGTCAGAGAGCATTGTGATGAAAAGCACTATGGAGCATTGTGATGACAAGGGCCATGGAGTATTGTGAATACAAGGGACATGGAGCCTTGTGATGACAAGGGTCATGGATCATTGTAAAAACAGGTATCATTGGGCATTGTGATGACAGGGGCATGGAGCATTTTTATGTAAGTTGCCATGGAGAATTGTGATGAAAGGGATCATGTGGATTTGTAATGACAAGGGCCATGGAGCTTTGTGATGAAACAAATCTTGGAGTATTTTGATGAAAGTTGTCACGGAGCACTGCGATGAAAAGCACCAAGGAACATTGTGATGACAAGGGCCATCGAGCATTGTGATGAAAAGGGTCATGGAGCATCGTGATGACAAATGCCATGGAGATTTGTGATGAGAGGTGGCATTGGGCATTGTGATGAAAGGGGTTATGGAGTACTGTGATTACAGGGGCCATGGAGCATTGTGATGACAAGTGACATGGAGAATAGTGATGACAGGCGTCATAGAGCATTGTGATTACAAGTGCCATTTAGGATTTTGATGACAGGGGTCATCAGGCATTGTGTTGACAGGGGTCACGGAGCATTGTGATGAAAAAGGCCATAGAGCATTGTGATGACAGTGGTCATGGAGCATTGTGATGACATGGGCCATGGAGCATTGTGAAGACAAGTTTCATGGAGCACTGTGATGACACGGGCATGAAGCATGGTGATGACAACAGACGTGGAGCATTGTGATGACAAGGGCATGGAGCCTTGTGATTACAGGAGACATGGAACATTGTGATGATATTGGCAGGGATCATTGTGATTACAGGGATCATGGAGCATTGTGATGACAAAGGCATGGAGCATTGTAATTACAGGGGGTCATTGATCATTGTGATTACAAAGACCATGAGGCATTGTGATGACTGGGGCCTTGGAGCATTTTGATGACAATTCTCATCAAGCATAGTGATGACAGTGGTCATTGAGCATTGTGATTTGAAAGACCATGGAGCATGGTGATGACAGAGGCTATGGAGCATTGTGGTGACAAGGCCATGTACCATTGTGATTACAAGGGTCATGGAGCATTGTGATGAAAAGAGCAGGGAACCTTGTGGTGACCAGGGTCATGGAGACTTTTGATGACAACTTTCATGGAACGTTGTGATGACCGGGGTCATGGAGCATCGTGTTGAAAGGGAAAATGGAGCAGTGTGATTACAGGGTCCATGGAGCATTGTGAATACATAGGCCATGGAACAATGTGATGACAGGGGTCATGTAGCATTGTGATGACAGGGTCATGGAGCATTGTGATTACAGGTCTTAAGGGGCACTGTGATGACAGGTGGCATGGAGCATTGTGATGAAAATTGTCCTGGAGCATTGTGATGACAGCGGTCACAGAGAGTTGGGATGAAAGGTATCATGCAGCATTGTGATGACAACTGTCATGGATCATTTTGATGACAGGGGTCATGGAATATTCTGATAACAAGTTTCATAAAGCATTTTGATGACATGGGTCATGGAGCATTGTGTTGAAACGGGCATGGAGCATTGTAATGATAGGATATCTGGAGCATTGTGATGAAAAGGGGATGGAGCATTTTGATGACAGGGTCCAAGGAGCATTGTGCTGACAATGGCATGGAGCATTGTGATGAAAAGGGTACTGGAGCACTGTGAGGAAAGGAGTCATGGATCAATGTGATGACAGGGGTCATGGAGCTTTGTGATGACAAGCGTCATGGAGCATTGTGATGACACGGTCAAGGAACATTGCGATGACAAGAATTCTGGAGCATTGTAATGAAAGGGCATGGAGCATTGTGATTAAAGGTGAAAAGAAGCATTGTGATGATATGGACAGAGAACGTTGTGATGACAGGGGTCATGGAGCATTGTGATGAAAAGTGTCATCGAACATTGTGCTGACAGGGATCATGGAGCTTTTTGGTAAGAGAGGCCTTGGAGATTAGTGATGGCAGGTGTCATGGGGCATTGTGATGACAGCGGTCTTGGAGCATTGTGATGAAAGGGATCATGGAGCACTGTGATTACACGGACCATGGAGCATTGTGAATACAAAGGATATGGAGCATTGAGATGACAGGGTTCATGGAGCATTGTGATGAAATTGATCGTAGATCATTGTGATGACAAGTGTCCTGGAACCTTGTGATGACACGGTTCATGGAGCATTGTGATGACAAGGACCATGGCGAATTGTGATGACATCTGTCATGGGGCATTGTGATGACAGTGGTCATCTAGAATTGTGATGAAAGGTATCATGGAGCACTGTGATGACAGGGGCCATGGAACATTGTGATGACAAAGGCCATGGAGCATTGTGATGACAAAGGCCATGGAGCATTGTGATGACAAGTGTCATGGGGCATTGTGATGACATTGGCATGGAGCATTATGATGACAAGAGTTCTGGAGCATTTTGATGACAAGGGCATGGAGCATTGTGATGACAGGGGCCATGGAACATTGTGATGACAAAGGCCATGGAGCATTGTGATGACAAGTGTCATGGGGCATTTTGATGACATTGGCATGGAGCATTATGATGACAAGAGTTCTGGAGCATTTTGATGACAAGGGCATGGAGCATTGTGATGACAGGGGCCATGGAACATTGTGATGACAAAGGCCATGGAGCATTGTGATGACAAGTGTCCTGGGGCATTTTGATGACATTGGCATGGAGCATTATGATGACAAGGGTTCTGGAGCATTTTGATGACAAGGGCCTGGAGCATTGTGATGACAGGACCCATGGAGCATTGTGATGAAAAGGGCAGGGAACATTGTGATGACTGGGTTCATGGAGCATTGTGATGAAAGGGACCATGGAGCATTGAGATGACAGGCGTCATGAGGCATGGTGATGACACTGGTCATGGAGCATTGTTATCAAAGAGATCATGGAGCAATATGATAACAGGGGCCATGGAGCATTGTGATGACAGGTGTATTGGAGCATTGTGATGAAAGTAGTCATGGATCTTTGTGATGACATGTGCCCTGGAACACTGTGATGACACGGTTCATCGAGTATTGTGATGACAAGGGTCATAGCGAATTGTGATGACAGGTGTCATGGGGCATTGTGATGACATTGATCATCTAGGAATTGTGATGAAAGGTATCATGGAGCACTGTGATGACTGGGGGCATGAAGCATTCTTATGAAAATTGTCCTGGATTATTGTGATGACAGCAGTCATGGAGAATTTTGATGACAGGGATTTTGCAGCATTGTGTTGACAAGGGTATGGACTATTGTGATGACAATGGTCATGGAGCAATGTGATGAAAGTTTTCATGGAACATCGTGATGAAAAGTGCCTGGGAGCATTGTGACGATAAAGGCCATTGAGCATTGTGATGACAAGTGTCATGGAGCATTGTAATGAAAGGATTCATTGTGCACTGTGATGACAAGGGGGATGGAGTATTGTGATGAAACTGGTCCTGGAGCATTGTGATAACAAAAGCCATGGAGCATTGTGATGACAAGGGTCATGGATCATTGTGATGACAGGCATCATGGAGCATTGTGACGAAAGGGGCCATGGGGAATTGTAATGACAATAGAGAAATGTGATGAAAATGGTCAGCGAGCATAGTGATTAAAGTGGTCATTGAGAATTGTGACGAAAAGCGACATAGAGCATTGTGATGACAAAGGTCAGGAAGAAGTGTGATGACCAGGGTCATGTAGCATTGTGATGCCACGGTCATGGAACATTGTGATGACAAGAATTCTGGAGCATTGTGAGGAAAAAGGCACGGAGCTTTGTGATTATAGGGGACATGGAGCATTGTGAAGACATGGTCAGGGAACACTGTGATGACAGGTGTTATGGAGCAATGTGATGCCAAGTGTCATGGAGCATTGTGATGAGAGGGGCCTTGGAGAATTGTGATGACATGCGTCATGGGGCATTGAGATGGCAGTGGTCATGGAGCATTATGATGAAAGGTGTTATGGAGCACTGTGATTACAGGGGCCATGGAGCATTGTGAATACAAAGGCCATGGAGCATTGAGATGACAGTGGTCATGGAGCATTGTGATGAAAGTGGTAATGGATCATTGTGATGACAAGTGTCCTGGGACCCTGTGATGACATGGTTCATGGAGCATTGTGATGACAATGGTCATGGCGAATTGTGGTGACAATGTCATGGGGCATTGTGAAGGCAGTGGTCATCTAGAAATGTGATTAAAGTTATTATGGAGCACAGTAATGAGAGGGTCCATGGAGCATTGTGCTGACAAGTGTCATGGAGCAAGGTGATGAAACGGACATGGAGCATTTTAATGACAAGAATTCTGGAGCCTTGTGATGACAAGGACATGGAGCATTGTGATTACAGGTGCCATGGAGCAGTGTGATGAAAAAGGCTTGGAGCACTGTGATGACAAGGGCCAAGGAGCATTGTGATTACAGGGTTCATGGGGCATTGTGATGAGTGAGGTCATGGAGCATTGAGATGAAACGGGTCATGGAGCACTGTGATTACAGGGGCCATGGAGCATTGTGATGACAAAGGCCAAGGAGCATTGTGATGACAGCTGTCATGGAGCATTGAGATGAAACGTGTCATGGACCATTATGATGACAGGGGTCATGGAGAATTGTGATGACAGTGGCCATGGGGAATTTGGATGAAAGGCGTACTGGAGCATTGTGAGGAAATATTTCATGGAGCATTGTGATGACAAGGGCCATGGACCATCATGATGACAGGGGTCATGGGGCATTGTGCTGAAAGCGGTCAGAGAGCATTGTGATGAAAAGCACTATGGAGCATTGTGATGACAAGGGCCATGGAGTATTGTGAATACAAGGGACATGGAGCCTTGTGATGACAAGGGTCATGGATCATTGTAAAAACAGGTATCATTGGGCATTGTGATGACAGGGGCATGGAGCATTTTTATGTAAGTTGCCATGGAGAATTGTGATGAAAGGGATCATGTGGATTTGTAATGACAAGGGCCATGGAGCTTTGTGATGAAACAAATCTTGGAGTATTTTGATGAAAGTTGTCACGGAGCACTGCGATGAAAAGCACCAAGGAACATTGTGATGACAAGGGCCATCGAGCATTGTGATGAAAAGGGTCATGGAGCATCGTGATGACAAATGCCATGGAGATTTGTGATGAGAGGTGGCATTGGGCATTGTGATGAAAGGGGTTATGGAGTACTGTGATTACAGGGGCCATGGAGCATTGTGATGACAAGTGACATGGAGAATAGTGATGACAGGCGTCATAGAGCATTGTGATTACAAGTGCCATTTAGGATTTTGATGACAGGGGTCATCAGGCATTGTGTTGACAGGGGTCACGGAGCATTGTGATGAAAAAGGCCATAGAGCATTGTGATGACAGTGGTCATGGAGCATTGTGATGACATGGGCCATGGAGCATTGTGAAGACAAGTTTCATGGAGCACTGTGATGACACGGGCATGAAGCATGGTGATGACAACAGACGTGGAGCATTGTGATGACAAGGGCATGGAGCCTTGTGATTACAGGAGACATGGAACATTGTGATGATATTGGCAGGGATCATTGTGATTACAGGGATCATGGAGCATTGTGATGACAAAGGCATGGAGCATTGTAATTACAGGGGGTCATTGATCATTGTGATTACAAAGACCATGAGGCATTGTGATGACTGGGGCCTTGGAGCATTTTGATGACAATTCTCATCAAGCATAGTGATGACAGTGGTCATTGAGCATTGTGATTTGAAAGACCATGGAGCATGGTGATGACAGAGGCTATGGAGCATTGTGGTGACAAGGCCATGTACCATTGTGATTACAAGGGTCATGGAGCATTGTGATGAAAAGAGCAGGGAACCTTGTGGTGACCAGGGTCATGGAGACTTTTGATGACAACTTTCATGGAACGTTGTGATGACCGGGGTCATGGAGCATCGTGTTGAAAGGGAAAATGGAGCAGTGTGATTACAGGGTCCATGGAGCATTGTGAATACATAGGCCATGGAACAATGTGATGACAGGGGTCATGTAGCATTGTGATGACAGGGTCATGGAGCATTGTGATTACAGGTCTTAAGGGGCACTGTGATGACAGGTGGCATGGAGCATTGTGATGAAAATTGTCCTGGAGCATTGTGATGACAGCGGTCACAGAGAGTTGGGATGAAAGGTATCATGCAGCATTGTGATGACAACTGTCATGGATCATTTTGATGACAAGGGTCATGGAATATTCTGATAACAAGTTTCATAAAGCATTTTGATGACATGGGTCATGGAGCATTGTGTTGAAACGGGCATGGAGCATTGTAATGATAGGATATCTGGAGCATTGTGATGAAAAGGGGATGGAGCATTTTGATGACAGGGTCCAAGGAGCATTGTGCTGACAATGGCATGGAGCATTGTGATGAAAAGGGTACTGGAGCACTGTGAGGAAAGGAGTCATGGATCAATGTGATAACAGGGGTCATGGAGCTTTGTGATGACAAGCGTCATGGAGCATTGTGATGACACGGTCAAGGAACATTGCGATGACAAGAATTCTGGAGCATTGCAATGAAAGGGCATGGAGCATTGTGATTAAAGGTGAAAAGAAGCATTGTGATGATATGGACAGAGAACTTTGTGATGACAGGGGTCATGGAGCATTGTGATGAAAAGTGTCATCGAACATTGTGCTGACAGGGATCATGGAGCTTTTTGGTAAGAGAGGCCTTGGAGATTAGTGATGGCAGGTGTCATGGGGCATTGTGATGACAGCGGTCTTGGAGCATTGTGATGAAAGGGATCATGGAGCACTGTGATTACACGGACCATGGAGCATTGTGAATACAAAGGATATGGAGCATTGAGATGACAGGGTTCATGGAGCATTGTGATGAAAGTGATCGTAGATCATTGTGATGACAAGTGTCCTGGAACCTTGTGATGACACGGTTCATGGAGCATTGTGATGACAAGGACCATGGCGAATTGTGATGACATCTGTCATGGGGCATTGTGATGACAGTGGTCATCTAGAATTGTGATGAAAGGTATCATGGAGCACTGTGATGACAGGGGCCATGGAACATTGTGATGACAAAGGCTATGGAGCATTGTGATGACAAGTGTCATGGGGCATTGTGATGACATTGGCATGGAGCATTATGATGACAAGAGTTCTGGAGCATTTTGATGACAAGGGCATGGAGCATTGTGATGACAGGGGCCATGGAACATTGTGATGACAAAGGCCATGGAGCATTGTGATGACAAGTGTCCTGGGGCATTTTGATGACATTGGCATGGAGCATTATGATGACAAGGGTTCTGGAGCATTTTGATGACAAGGGCATGGAGCATTGTGATGACAGGACCCATGGAGCATTGTGATGAAAAGGGCAGGGAACATTGTGATGACTGGGTTCATGGAGCATTGTGATGAAAGGGACCATGGAGCATTGAGATGACAGGCGTCATGAGGCATGGTGATGACACTGGTCATGGAGCATTGTGATCAAAGAGATCATGGAGCAATATGATAACAGGGGCCATGGAGCATTGTGATGACAGGTGTATTGGAGCATTGTGATGAAAGTAGTCATGGATCATTGTGATGACATGTGCCCTGGAACACTGTGATTACACGGTTCATCGAGTATTGTGATGACAAGGGTCATAGCGAATTGTGATGACAGGTGTCATGGGGCATTGTGATGACATTGATCATCTAGGAATTGTGATGAAAGGTATCATGGAGCACTGTGATGACTGGGGGCATGAAGCATTCTTATGAAAATTGTCCTGGATTATTGTGATGACAGCAGTCATGAAGAATTGTGATGACAGGGATTTTGCAGCATTGTGTTGACAAGGGTATGGACTATTGTGATGACAATGGTCATGGAGCAATGGGATGAAAGTTTTCATGGAACATCGTGATGCAAAGTGCCTGGGAGCATTGTGACGATAAAGGCCATTGAGCATTGTGATGACAAGTGTCATGGAGCATTGTAGTGAAAGGTTTCATTGTGCACTGTGATGACAAGGGGGATGGAGTATTGTGATGAAACTGGTCCTGGAGCATTGTGATAACAAAAGCCATGGAGCATTGTGATGACAAGGGTCATGGAGCATTGTGATGACAGGCATCATGGAGCATTGTGATGAAAGGGGCCATGGGGAATTGTAATGACAATAGAGAAATGTGATGAAAATGGTCAGCGAGCATAGTGATTAAAGTGGTCATTGAGAATTGTGATGAAAAGCGACATAGAGCATTGTGATGAAAAGGTCAGGAAGAAGTGTGATGACCAGGGTCATGGAGCATTGTGATGACACGGTCATGGAACATTGTGATGACAAGAATTCTGGAGCATTGTGATGACAAGGGCCATGGAGCATTGTGATGCCACGGTCATGGAACATTGTGATGACAAGAATTCTGGAGCATTGTGAGGAAAAAGGCACGGAGCTTTGTGATTATAGGGGACATGGAGCATTGTGAAGACATGGTCAGGGAACACTGTGATGACAGGTGTTATGGAGCAATGTGATGCCAAGTGTCATGGAGCATTGTGATGAGAGGGGCCTTGGAGAATTGTGATGACATGCGTCATGGGGCATTGAGATGGCAGTGGTCATGGAGCATTATGATGAAAGGTGTTATGGAGCACTGTGATTACAGGGGCCATGGAGCATTGTGAATACAAAGGCCATGGAGCATTGAGATGACAGTGGTCATGGAGCATTGTGATGAAAGTGGTAATGGATCATTGTGATGACAAGTGTCCTGGGACCCTGTGATGACATGGTTCATGGAGCATTGTGATGACAATGGTCATGGCGAATTGTGGTGACAATGTCATGGGGCATTGTGAAGGCAGTGGTCATCTAGAAATGTGATTAAAGTTATTATGGAGCACAGTAATGAGAGGGTCCATGGAGCATTGTGCTGACAAGTGTCATGGAGCAAGGTGATGAAACGGACATGGAGCATTTTAATGACAAGAATTCTGGAGCCTTGTGATGACAAGGACATGGAGCATTGTGATTACAGGTGCCATGGAGCAGTGTGATGAAAAAGGCTTGGAGCACTGTGATGACAAGGGCCAAGGAGCATTGTGATTACAGGGTTCATGGGGCATTGTGATGAGTGAGGTCATGGAGCATTGAGATGAAACGGGTCATGGAGCACTGTGATTACAGGGGCCATGGAGCATTGTGATGACAAAGGCCAAGGAGCATTGTGATGACAGCTGTCATGGAGCATTGAGATGAAACGTGTCATGGACCATTATGATGACAGGGGTCATGGAGAATTGTGATGACAGTGGCCATGGGGAATTTGGATGAAAGGCGTACTGGAGCATTGTGAGGAAATATTTCATGGAGCATTGTGATGACAAGGGCCATGGACCATCATGATGACAGGGGTCATGGGGCATTGTGCTGAAAGCGGTCAGAGAGCATTGTGATGAAAAGCACTATGGAGCATTGTGATGACAAGGGCCATGGAGTATTGTGAATACAAGGGACATGGAGCCTTGTGATGACAAGGGTCATGGATCATTGTAAAAACAGGTATCATTGGGCATTGTGATGACAGGGGCATGGAGCATTTTTATGTAAGTTGCCATGGAGAATTGTGATGAAAGGGATCATGTGGATTTGTAATGACAAGGGCCATGGAGCTTTGTGATGAAACAAATCTTGGAGTATTTTGATGAAAGTTGTCACGGAGCACTGCGATGAAAAGCACCAAGGAACATTGTGATGACAAGGGCCATCGAGCATTGTGATGAAAAGGGTCATGGAGCATCGTGATGACAAATGCCATGGAGATTTGTGATGAGAGGTGGCATTGGGCATTGTGATGAAAGGGGTTATGGAGTACTGTGATTACAGGGGCCATGGAGCATTGTGATGACAAGTGACATGGAGAATAGTGATGACAGGCGTCATAGAGCATTGTGATTACAAGTGCCATTTAGGATTTTGATGACAGGGGTCATCAGGCATTGTGTTGACAGGGGTCACGGAGCATTGTGATGAAAAAGGCCATAGAGCATTGTGATGACAGTGGTCATGGAGCATTGTGAAGACAAGTTTCATGGAGCACTGTGATGACACGGGCATGAAGCATGGTGATGACAACAGACGTGGAGCATTGTGATGACAAGGGCATGGAGCCTTGTGATTACAGGAGACATGGAACATTGTGATGATATTGGCAGGGATCATTGTGATTACAGGGATCATGGAGCATTGTGATGACAAAGGCATGGAGCATTGTAATTACAGGGGGTCATTGATCATTGTGATTACAAAGACCATGAGGCATTGTGATGACTGGGGCCTTGGAGCATTTTGATGACAATTCTCATCAAGCATAGTGATGACAGTGGTCATTGAGCATTGTGATTTGAAAGACCATGGAGCATGGTGATGACAGAGGCTATGGAGCATTGTGGTGACAAGGCCATGTACCATTGTGATTACAAGGGTCATGGAGCATTGTGATGAAAAGAGCAGGGAACCTTGTAGTGACCAGGGTCATGGAGACTTTTGATGACAACTTTCATGGAACGTTGTGATGACCGGGGTCATGGAGCATCGTGTTGAAAGGGAACATGGAGCAGTGTGATTACAGGGTCCATGGAGCATTGTGAATACATAGGCCATGGAACAATGTGATGACATGGGTCATGGAGCATTGTGATGACAGGGTCATGGAGCATTGTGATTACAGGTCTTAAGGGGCACTGTGATGACAGGTGGCATGGAGCATTGTGATGAAAATTGTCCTGGAGCATTGTGATGACAGCGGTCACAGAGAGTTGGGATGAAAGGTATCATGCAGCATTGTGATGACAACTGTCATGGATCATTTTGATGACAGGGGTCATGGAATATTCTGATAACAAGTTTCATAAAGCATTTTGATGACATGGGTCATGGAGCATTGTGTTGAAACGGGCATGGAGCATTGTAATGATAGGATATCTGGAGCATTGTGATGAAAAGGGGATGGAGCATTTTGATGACAGGGTCCAAGGAGCATTGTGCTGACAATGGCATGGAGCATTGTGATGAAAAGGGTACTGGAGCACTGTGAGGAAAGGAGTCATGGATCAATGTGATAACAGGGGTCATGGAGCTTTGTGATGACAAGCGTCATGGAGCATTGTGATGACACGGTCAAGGAACATTGCGATGACAAGAATTCTGGAGCATTGCAATGAAAGGGCATGGAGCATTGTGATTAAAGGTGAAAAGAAGCATTGTGATGATATGGACAGAGAACTTTGTGATGACAGGGGTCATGGAGCATTGTGATGAAAAGTGTCATCGAACATTGTGCTGACAGGGATCATGGAGCTTTTTGGTAAGAGAGGCCTTGGAGATTAGTGATGGCAGGTGTCATGGGGCATTGTGATGACAGCGGTCTTGGAGCATTGTGATGAAAGGGATCATGGAGCACTGTGATTACACGGACCATGGAGCATTGTGAATACAAAGGATATGGAGCATTGAGATGACAGGGTTCATGGAGCATTGTGATGAAAGTGATCGTAGATCATTGTGATGACAAGTGTCCTGGAACCTTGTGATGACACGGTTCATGGAGCATTGTGATGACAAGGACCATGGCGAATTGTGATGACATCTGTCATGGGGCATTGTGATGACAGTGGTCATCTAGAATTGTGATGAAAGGTATCATGGAGCACTGTGATGACAGGGGCCATGGAACATTGTGATGACAAAGGCCATGGAGCATTGTGATGACAAAGGCCATGGAGCATTGTGATGACAAGTGTCATGGGGCATTGTGATGACATTGGCATGGAGCATTATGATGACAAGAGTTCTGGAGCATTTTGATGACAAGGGCATGGAGCATTGTGATGACAGGGGCCATGGAACATTGTGATGACAAAGGCCATGGAGCATTGTGATGACAAGTGTCCTGGGGGATTTTGATGACATTGGCATGGAGCATTATGATGACAAGGGTTCTGGAGCATTTTGATGACAAGGGCATGGAGCATTGTGATGACAGGACCCATGGAGCATTGTGATGAAAAGGGCAGGGAACATTGTGATGACTGGGTTCATGGATCATTGTGATGAAAGGGACCATGGAGCATTGAGATGACAGGCGTCATGAGGCATGGTGATGACACTGGTCATGGAGCATTGTTATCAAAGAGATCATGGAGCAATATGATAACAGGGGCCATGGAGCATTGTGATGACAGGTGTATTGGAGCATTGTGATGAAAGTAGTCATGGATCTTTGTGATGACATGTGCCCTGGAACACTGTGATGACACGGTTCATCGAGTATTGTGATGACAAGGGTCATAGCGAATTGTGATGACAGGTGTCATGGGGCATTGTGATGACATTGATCATCTAGGAATTGTGATGAAAGGTATCATGGAGCACTGTGATGACTGGGGGCATGAAGCATTCTTATGAAAATTGTCCTGGATTATTGTGATGACAGCAGTCATGGAGAATTTTGATAACAGGGATTTTGCAGCATTGTGTTGACAAGGGTATGGACTATTGTGATGACAATGGTCATGGAGCAATGTGATGAAAGTTTTCATGGAACATCGTGATGAAAAGTGCCTGGGAGCATTGTGACGATAAAGGCCATTGAGCATTGTGATGACAAGTGTCATGGAGCATTGTAATGAAAGGATTCATTGTGCACTGTGATGACAAGGGGGATGGAGTATTGTGATGAAACTGGTCCTGGAGCATTGTGATAACAAAAGCCATGGAGCATTGTGATGACAAGGGTCATGGATCATTGTGATGACAGGCATCATGGAGCATTGGGACGAAAGGGGCCATGGGGAATTGTAATGACAATAGAGAAATGTGATGAAAATGGTCAGCGAGCATAGTGATTAAAGTGGTCATTGAGAATTGTGACAAAAAGCGACATAGAGCATTGTGATGACAAAGGTCAGGAAGAAGTGTGATGACCAGGGTCATGTAGCATTGTGATGCCACGGTCATGGAACATTGTGATGACAAGAATTCTGGAGCATTGTGAGGAAAAAGGCACGGAGCTTTGTGATTATAGGGGACATGGAGCATTGTGAAGACATGGTCAGGGAACACTGTGATGACAGGTGTTATGGAGCAATGTGATGCCAAGTGTCATGGAGCATTGTGATGAGAGGGGCCTTGGAGAATTGTGATGACATGCGTCATGGGGCATTGAGATGGCAGTGGTCATGGAGCATTATGATGAAAGGTGTTATGGAGCACTGTGATTACAGGGGCCATGGAGCATTGTGAATACAAAGGCCATGGAGCATTGAGATGACAGTGGTCATGGAGCATTGTGATGAAAGTGGTAATGGATCATTGTGATGACAAGTGTCCTGGGACCCTGTGATGACATGGTTCATGGAGCATTGTGATGACAATGGTCATGGCGAATTGTGGTGACAATGTCATGGGGCATTGTGAAGGCAGTGGTCATCTAGAAATGTGATTAAAGTTATTATGGAGCACAGTAATGAGAGGGTCCATGGAGCATTGTGCTGACAAGTGTCATGGAGCAAGGTGATGAAACGGACATGGAGCATTTTAATGACAAGAATTCTGGAGCCTTGTGATGACAAGGACATGGAGCATTGTGATTACAGGTGCCATGGAGCAGTGTGATGAAAAAGGCTTGGAGCACTGTGATGACAAGGGCCAAGGAGCATTGTGATTACAGGGTTCATGGGGCATTGTGATGAGTGAGGTCATGGAGCATTGAGATGAAACGGGTCATGGAGCACTGTGATTACAGGGGCCATGGAGCATTGTGATGACAAAGGCCAAGGAGCATTGTGATGACAGCTGTCATGGAGCATTGAGATGAAACGTGTCATGGACCATTATGATGACAGGGGTCATGGAGAATTGTGATGACAGTGGCCATGGGGAATTTGGATGAAAGGCGTACTGGAGCATTGTGAGGAAATATTTCATGGAGCATTGTGATGACAAGGGCCATGGACCATCATGATGACAGGGGTCATGGGGCATTGTGCTGAAAGCGGTCAGAGAGCATTGTGATGAAAAGCACTATGGAGCATTGTGATGACAAGGGCCATGGAGTATTGTGAATACAAGGGACATGGAGCCTTGTGATGACAAGGGTCATGGATCATTGTAAAAACAGGTATCATTGGGCATTGTGATGACAGGGGCATGGAGCATTTTTATGTAAGTTGCCATGGAGAATTGTGATGAAAGGGATCATGTGGATTTGTAATGACAAGGGCCATGGAGCTTTGTGATGAAACAAATCTTGGAGTATTTTGATGAAAGTTGTCACGGAGCACTGCGATGAAAAGCACCAAGGAACATTGTGATGACAAGGGCCATCGAGCATTGTGATGAAAAGGGTCATGGAGCATCGTGATGACAAATGCCATGGAGATTTGTGATGAGAGGTGGCATTGGGCATTGTGATGAAAGGGGTTATGGAGTACTGTGATTACAGGGGCCATGGAGCATTGTGATGACAAGTGACATGGAGAATAGTGATGACAGGCGTCATAGAGCATTGTGATTACAAGTGCCATTTAGGATTTTGATGACAGGGGTCATCAGGCATTGTGTTGACAGGGGTCACGGAGCATTGTGATGAAAAAGGCCATAGAGCATTGTGATGACAGTGGTCATGGAGCATTGTGATGACATGGGCCATGGAGCATTGTGAAGACAAGTTTCATGGAGCACTGTGATGACACGGGCATGAAGCATGGTGATGACAACAGACGTGGAGCATTGTGATGACAAGGGCATGGAGCCTTGTGATTACAGGAGACATGGAACATTGTGATGATATTGGCAGGGATCATTGTGATTACAGGGATCATGGAGCATTGTGATGACAAAGGCATGGAGCATTGTAATTACAGGGGGTCATTGATCATTGTGATTACAAAGACCATGAGGCATTGTGATGACTGGGGCCTTGGAGCATTTTGATGACAATTCTCATCAAGCATAGTGATGACAGTGGTCATTGAGCATTGTGATTTGAAAGACCATGGAGCATGGTGATGACAGAGGCTATGGAGCATTGTGGTGACAAGGCCATGTACCATTGTGATTACAAGGGTCATGGAGCATTGTGATGAAAAGAGCAGGGAACCTTGTGGTGACCAGGGTCATGGAGACTTTTGATGACAACTTTCATGGAACGTTGTGATGACCGGGGTCATGGAGCATCGTGTTGAAAGGGAAAATGGAGCAGTGTGATTACAGGGTCCATGGAGCATTGTGAATACATAGGCCATGGAACAATGTGATGACAGGGGTCATGTAGCATTGTGATGACAGGGTCATGGAGCATTGTGATTACAGGTCTTAAGGGGCACTGTGATGACAGGTGGCATGGAGCATTGTGATGAAAATTGTCCTGGAGCATTGTGATGACAGCGGTCACAGAGAGTTGGGATGAAAGGTATCATGCAGCATTGTGATGACAACTGTCATGGATCATTTTGATGACAAGGGTCATGGAATATTCTGATAACAAGTTTCATAAAGCATTTTGATGACATGGGTCATGGAGCATTGTGTTGAAACGGGCATGGAGCATTGTAATGATAGGATATCTGGAGCATTGTGATGAAAAGGGGATGGAGCATTTTGATGACAGGGTCCAAGGAGCATTGTGCTGACAATGGCATGGAGCATTGTGATGAAAAGGGTACTGGAGCACTGTGAGGAAAGGAGTCATGGATCAATGTGATAACAGGGGTCATGGAGCTTTGTGATGACAAGCGTCATGGAGCATTGTGATGACACGGTCAAGGAACATTGCGATGACAAGAATTCTGGAGCATTGCAATGAAAGGGCATGGAGCATTGTGATTAAAGGTGAAAAGAAGCATTGTGATGATATGGACAGAGAACTTTGTGATGACAGGGGTCATGGAGCATTGTGATGAAAAGTGTCATCGAACATTGTGCTGACAGGGATCATGGAGCTTTTTGGTAAGAGAGGCCTTGGAGATTAGTGATGGCAGGTGTCATGGGGCATTGTGATGACAGCGGTCTTGGAGCATTGTGATGAAAGGGATCATGGAGCACTGTGATTACACGGACCATGGAGCATTGTGAATACAAAGGATATGGAGCATTGAGATGACAGGGTTCATGGAGCATTGTGATGAAAGTGATCGTAGATCATTGTGATGACAAGTGTCCTGGAACCTTGTGATGACACGGTTCATGGAGCATTGTGATGACAAGGACCATGGCGAATTGTGATGACATCTGTCATGGGGCATTGTGATGACAGTGGTCATCTAGAATTGTGATGAAAGGTATCATGGAGCACTGTGATGACAGGGGCCATGGAACATTGTGATGACAAAGGCTATGGAGCATTGTGATGACAAGTGTCATGGGGCATTGTGATGACATTGGCATGGAGCATTATGATGACAAGAGTTCTGGAGCATTTTGATGACAAGGGCATGGAGCATTGTGATGACAGGGGCCATGGAACATTGTGATGACAAAGGCCATGGAGCATTGTGATGACAAGTGTCCTGGGGCATTTTGATGACATTGGCATGGAGCATTATGATGACAAGGGTTCTGGAGCATTTTGATGACAAGGGCATGGAGCATTGTGATGACAGGACCCATGGAGCATTGTGATGAAAAGGGCAGGGAACATTGTGATGACTGGGTTCATGGAGCATTGTGATGAAAGGGACCATGGAGCATTGAGATGACAGGCGTCATGAGGCATGGTGATGACACTGGTCATGGAGCATTGTGATCAAAGAGATCATGGAGCAATATGATAACAGGGGCCATGGAGCATTGTGATGACAGGTGTATTGGAGCATTGTGATGAAAGTAGTCATGGATCATTGTGATGACATGTGCCCTGGAACACTGTGATTACACGGTTCATCGAGTATTGTGATGACAAGGGTCATAGCGAATTGTGATGACAGGTGTCATGGGGCATTGTGATGACATTGATCATCTAGGAATTGTGATGAAAGGTATCATGGAGCACTGTGATGACTGGGGGCATGAAGCATTCTTATGAAAATTGTCCTGGATTATTGTGATGACAGCAGTCATGAAGAATTGTGATGACAGGGATTTTGCAGCATTGTGTTGACAAGGGTATGGACTATTGTGATGACAATGGTCATGGAGCAATGGGATGAAAGTTTTCATGGAACATCGTGATGCAAAGTGCCTGGGAGCATTGTGACGATAAAGGCCATTGAGCATTGTGATGACAAGTGTCATGGAGCATTGTAGTGAAAGGTTTCATTGTGCACTGTGATGACAAGGGGGATGGAGTATTGTGATGAAACTGGTCCTGGAGCATTGTGATAACAAAAGCCATGGAGCATTGTGATGACAAGGGTCATGGAGCATTGTGATGACAGGCATCATGGAGCATTGTGATGAAAGGGGCCATGGGGAATTGTAATGACAATAGAGAAATGTGATGAAAATGGTCAGCGAGCATAGTGATTAAAGTGGTCATTGAGAATTGTGATGAAAAGCGACATAGAGCATTGTGATGAAAAGGTCAGGAAGAAGTGTGATGACCAGGGTCATGGAGCATTGTGATGACACGGTCATGGAACATTGTGATGACAAGAATTCTGGAGCATTGTGATGACAAGGGCCATGGAGCATTGTGATGCCACGGTCATGGAACATTGTGATGACAAGAATTCTGGAGCATTGTGAGGAAAAAGGCACGGAGCTTTGTGATTATAGGGGACATGGAGCATTGTGAAGACATGGTCAGGGAACACTGTGATGACAGGTGTTATGGAGCAATGTGATGCCAAGTGTCATGGAGCATTGTGATGAGAGGGGCCTTGGAGAATTGTGATGACATGCGTCATGGGGCATTGAGATGGCAGTGGTCATGGAGCATTATGATGAAAGGTGTTATGGAGCACTGTGATTACAGGGGCCATGGAGCATTGTGAATACAAAGGCCATGGAGCATTGAGATGACAGTGGTCATGGAGCATTGTGATGAAAGTGGTAATGGATCATTGTGATGACAAGTGTCCTGGGACCCTGTGATGACATGGTTCATGGAGCATTGTGATGACAATGGTCATGGCGAATTGTGGTGACAATGTCATGGGGCATTGTGAAGGCAGTGGTCATCTAGAAATGTGATTAAAGTTATTATGGAGCACAGTAATGAGAGGGTCCATGGAGCATTGTGCTGACAAGTGTCATGGAGCAAGGTGATGAAACGGACATGGAGCATTTTAATGACAAGAATTCTGGAGCCTTGTGATGACAAGGACATGGAGCATTGTGATTACAGGTGCCATGGAGCAGTGTGATGAAAAAGGCTTGGAGCACTGTGATGACAAGGGCCAAGGAGCATTGTGATTACAGGGTTCATGGGGCATTGTGATGAGTGAGGTCATGGAGCATTGAGATGAAACGGGTCATGGAGCACTGTGATTACAGGGGCCATGGAGCATTGTGATGACAAAGGCCAAGGAGCATTGTGATGACAGCTGTCATGGAGCATTGAGATGAAACGTGTCATGGACCATTATGATGACAGGGGTCATGGAGAATTGTGATGACAGTGGCCATGGGGAATTTGGATGAAAGGCGTACTGGAGCATTGTGAGGAAATATTTCATGGAGCATTGTGATGACAAGGGCCATGGACCATCATGATGACAGGGGTCATGGGGCATTGTGCTGAAAGCGGTCAGAGAGCATTGTGATGAAAAACACTATGGAGCATTGTGATGACAAGGGCCATGGAGTATTGTGAATACAAGGGACATGGAGCCTTGTGATGACAAGGGTCATGGATCATTGTAAAAACAGGTATCATTGGGCATTGTGATGACAGGGGCATGGAGCATTTTTATGTAAGTTGCCATGGAGAATTGTGATGAAAGGGATCATGTGGATTTGTAATGACAAGGGCCATGGAGCTTTGTGATGAAACAAATCTTGGAGTATTTTGATGAAAGTTGTCACGGAGCACTGCGATGAAAAGCACCAAGGAACATTGTGATGACAAGGGCCATCGAGCATTGTGATGAAAAGGGTCATGGAGCATCGTGATGACAAATGCCATGGAGATTTGTGATGAGAGGTGGCATTGGGCATTGTGATGAAAGGGGTTATGGAGTACTGTGATTACAGGGGCCATGGAGCATTGTGATGACAAGTGACATGGAGAATAGTGATGACAGGCGTCATAGAGCATTGTGATTACAAGTGCCATTTAGGATTTTGATGACAGGGGTCATCAGGCATTGTGTTGACAGGGGTCACGGAGCATTGTGATGAAAAAGGCCATAGAGCATTGTGATGACAGTGGTCATGGAGCATTGTGAAGACAAGTTTCATGGAGCACTGTGATGACACGGGCATGAAGCATGGTGATGACAACAGACGTGGAGCATTGTGATGACAAGGGCATGGAGCCTTGTGATTACAGGAGACATGGAACATTGTGATGATATTGGCAGGGATCATTGTGATTACAGGGATCATGGAGCATTGTGATGACAAAGGCATGGAGCATTGTAATTACAGGGGGTCATTGATCATTGTGATTACAAAGACCATGAGGCATTGTGATGACTGGGGCCTTGGAGCATTTTGATGACAATTCTCATCAAGCATAGTGATGACAGTGGTCATTGAGCATTGTGATTTGAAAGACCATGGAGCATGGTGATGACAGAGGCTATGGAGCATTGTGGTGACAAGGCCATGTACCATTGTGATTACAAGGGTCATGGAGCATTGTGATGAAAAGAGCAGGGAACCTTGTAGTGACCAGGGTCATGGAGACTTTTGATGACAACTTTCATGGAACGTTGTGATGACCGGGGTCATGGAGCATCGTGTTGAAAGGGAACATGGAGCAGTGTGATTACAGGGTCCATGGAGCATTGTGAATACATAGGCCATGGAACAATGTGATGACATGGGTCATGGAGCATTGTGATGACAGGGTCATGGAGCATTGTGATTACAGGTCTTAAGGGGCACTGTGATGACAGGTGGCATGGAGCATTGTGATGAAAATTGTCCTGGAGCATTGTGATGACAGCGGTCACAGAGAGTTGGGATGAAAGGTATCATGCAGCATTGTGATGACAACTGTCATGGATCATTTTGATGACAGGGGTCATGGAATATTCTGATAACAAGTTTCATAAAGCATTTTGATGACATGGGTCATGGAGCATTGTGTTGAAACGGGCATGGAGCATTGTAATGATAGGATATCTGGAGCATTGTGATGAAAAGGGGATGGAGCATTTTGATGACAGGGTCCAAGGAGCATTGTGCTGACAATGGCATGGAGCATTGTGATGAAAAGGGTACTGGAGCACTGTGAGGAAAGGAGTCATGGATCAATGTGATAACAGGGGTCATGGAGCTTTGTGATGACAAGCGTCATGGAGCATTGTGATGACACGGTCAAGGAACATTGCGATGACAAGAATTCTGGAGCATTGCAATGAAAGGGCATGGAGCATTGTGATTAAAGGTGAAAAGAAGCATTGTGATGATATGGACAGAGAACTTTGTGATGACAGGGGTCATGGAGCATTGTGATGAAAAGTGTCATCGAACATTGTGCTGACAGGGATCATGGAGCTTTTTGGTAAGAGAGGCCTTGGAGATTAGTGATGGCAGGTGTCATGGGGCATTGTGATGACAGCGGTCTTGGAGCATTGTGATGAAAGGGATCATGGAGCACTGTGATTACACGGACCATGGAGCATTGTGAATACAAAGGATATGGAGCATTGAGATGACAGGGTTCATGGAGCATTGTGATGAAAGTGATCGTAGATCATTGTGATGACAAGTGTCCTGGAACCTTGTGAGGACACGGTTCATGGAGCATTGTGATGACAAGGACCATGGCGAATTGTGATGACATCTGTCATGGGGCATTGTGATGACAGTGGTCATCTAGAATTGTGATGAAAGGTATCATGGAGCACTGTGATGACAGGGGCCATGGAACATTGTGATGACAAAGGCCATGGAGCATTGTGATGACAAAGGCCATGGAGCATTGTGATGACAAGTGTCATGGGGCATTGTGATGACATTGGCATGGAGCATTATGATGACAAGAGTTCTGGAGCATTTTGATGACAAGGGCATGGAGCATTGTGATGACAGGGGCCATGGAACATTGTGATGACAAAGGCCATGGAGCATTGTGATGACAAGTGTCCTGGGGGATTTTGATGACATTGGCATGGAGCATTATGATGACAAGGGTTCTGGAGCATTTTGATGACAAGGGCATGGAGCATTGTGATGACAGGACCCATGGAGCATTGTGATGAAAAGGGCAGGGAACATTGTGATGACTGGGTTCATGGATCATTGTGATGAAAGGGACCATGGAGCATTGAGATGACAGGCGTCATGAGGCATGGTGATGACACTGGTCATGGAGCATTGTTATCAAAGAGATCATGGAGCAATATGATAACAGGGGCCATGGAGCATTGTGATGACAGGTGTATTGGAGCATTGTGATGAAAGTAGTCATGGATCTTTGTGATGACATGTGCCCTGGAACACTGTGATGACACGGTTCATCGAGTATTGTGATGACAAGGGTCATAGCGAATTGTGATGACAGGTGTCATGGGGCATTGTGATGACATTGATCATCTAGGAATTGTGATGAAAGGTATCATGGAGCACTGTGATGACTGGGGGCATGAAGCATTCTTATGAAAATTGTCCTGGATTATTGTGATGACAGCAGTCATGGAGAATTTTGATAACAGGGATTTTGCAGCATTGTGTTGACAAGGGTATGGACTATTGTGATGACAATGGTCATGGAGCAATGTGATGAAAGTTTTCATGGAACATCGTGATGAAAAGTGCCTGGGAGCATTGTGACGATAAAGGCCATTGAGCATTGTGATGACAAGTGTCATGGAGCATTGTAATGAAAGGATTCATTGTGCACTGTGATGACAAGGGGGATGGAGTATTGTGATGAAACTGGTCCTGGAGCATTGTGATAACAAAAGCCATGGAGCATTGTGATGACAAGGGTCATGGATCATTGTGATGACAGGCATCATGGAGCATTGGGACGAAAGGGGCCATGGGGAATTGTAATGACAATAGAGAAATGTGATGAAAATGGTCAGCGAGCATAGTGATTAAAGTGGTCATTGAGAATTGTGACAAAAAGCGACATAGAGCATTGTGATGACAAAGGTCAGGAAGAAGTGTGATGACCAGGGTCATGTAGCATTGTGATGCCACGGTCATGGAACATTGTGATGACAAGAATTCTGGAGCATTGTGAGGAAAAAGGCACGGAGCTTTGTGATTATAGGGGACATGGAGCATTGTGAAGACATGGTCAGGGAACACTGTGATGACAGGTGTTATGGAGCAATGTGATGCCAAGTGTCATGGAGCATTGTGATGAGAGGGGCCTTGGAGAATTGTGATGACATGCGTCATGGGGCATTGAGATGGCAGTGGTCATGGAGCATTATGATGAAAGGTGTTATGGAGCACTGTGATTACAGGGGCCATGGAGCATTGTGAATACAAAGGCCATGGAGCATTGAGATGACAGTGGTCATGGAGCATTGTGATGAAAGTGGTAATGGATCATTGTGATGACAAGTGTCCTGGGACCCTGTGATGACATGGTTCATGGAGCATTGTGATGACAATGGTCATGGCGAATTGTGGTGACAATGTCATGGGGCATTGTGAAGGCAGTGGTCATCTAGAAATGTGATTAAAGTTATTATGGAGCACAGTAATGAGAGGGTCCATGGAGCATTGTGCTGACAAGTGTCATGGAGCAAGGTGATGAAACGGACATGGAGCATTTTAATGACAAGAATTCTGGAGCCTTGTGATGACAAGGACATGGAGCATTGTGATTACAGGTGCCATGGAGCAGTGTGATGAAAAAGGCTTGGAGCACTGTGATGACAAGGGCCAAGGAGCATTGTGATTACAGGGTTCATGGGGCATTGTGATGAGTGAGGTCATGGAGCATTGAGATGAAACGGGTCATGGAGCACTGTGATTACAGGGGCCATGGAGCATTGTGATGACAAAGGCCAAGGAGCATTGTGATGACAGCTGTCATGGAGCATTGAGATGAAACGTGTCATGGACCATTATGATGACAGGGGTCATGGAGAATTGTGATGACAGTGGCCATGGGGAATTTGGATGAAAGGCGTACTGGAGCATTGTGAGGAAATATTTCATGGAGCATTGTGATGACAAGGGCCATGGACCATCATGATGACAGGGGTCATGGGGCATTGTGCTGAAAGCGGTCAGAGAGCATTGTGATGAAAAGCACTATGGAGCATTGTGATGACAAGGGCCATGGAGTATTGTGAATACAAGGGACATGGAGCCTTGTGATGACAAGGGTCATGGATCATTGTAAAAACAGGTATCATTGGGCATTGTGATGACAGGGGCATGGAGCATTTTTATGTAAGTTGCCATGGAGAATTGTGATGAAAGGGATCATGTGGATTTGTAATGACAAGGGCCATGGAGCTTTGTGATGAAACAAATCTTGGAGTATTTTGATGAAAGTTGTCACGGAGCACTGCGATGAAAAGCACCAAGGAACATTGTGATGACAAGGGCCATCGAGCATTGTGATGAAAAGGGTCATGGAGCATCGTGATGACAAATGCCATGGAGATTTGTGATGAGAGGTGGCATTGGGCATTGTGATGAAAGGGGTTATGGAGTACTGTGATTACAGGGGCCATGGAGCATTGTGATGACAAGTGACATGGAGAATAGTGATGACAGGCGTCATAGAGCATTGTGATTACAAGTGCCATTTAGGATTTTGATGACAGGGGTCATCAGGCATTGTGTTGACAGGGGTCACGGAGCATTGTGATGAAAAAGGCCATAGAGCATTGTGATGACAGTGGTCATGGAGCATTGTGATGACATGGGCCATGGAGCATTGTGAAGACAAGTTTCATGGAGCACTGTGATGACACGGGCATGAAGCATGGTGATGACAACAGACGTGGAGCATTGTGATGACAAGGGCATGGAGCCTTGTGATTACAGGAGACATGGAACATTGTGATGATATTGGCAGGGATCATTGTGATTACAGGGATCATGGAGCATTGTGATGACAAAGGCATGGAGCATTGTAATTACAGGGGGTCATTGATCATTGTGATTACAAAGACCATGAGGCATTGTGATGACTGGGGCCTTGGAGCATTTTGATGACAATTCTCATCAAGCATAGTGATGACAGTGGTCATTGAGCATTGTGATTTGAAAGACCATGGAGCATGGTGATGACAGAGGCTATGGAGCATTGTGGTGACAAGGCCATGTACCATTGTGATTACAAGGGTCATGGAGCATTGTGATGAAAAGAGCAGGGAACCTTGTGGTGACCAGGGTCATGGAGACTTTTGATGACAACTTTCATGGAACGTTGTGATGACCGGGGTCATGGAGCATCGTGTTGAAAGGGAAAATGGAGCAGTGTGATTACAGGGTCCATGGAGCATTGTGAATACATAGGCCATGGAACAATGTGATGACAGGGGTCATGTAGCATTGTGATGACAGGGTCATGGAGCATTGTGATTACAGGTCTTAAGGGGCACTGTGATGACAGGTGGCATGGAGCATTGTGATGAAAATTGTCCTGGAGCATTGTGATGACAGCGGTCACAGAGAGTTGGGATGAAAGGTATCATGCAGCATTGTGATGACAACTGTCATGGATCATTTTGATGACAGGGGTCATGGAATATTCTGATAACAAGTTTCATAAAGCATTTTGATGACATGGGTCATGGAGCATTGTGTTGAAACGGGCATGGAGCATTGTAATGATAGGATATCTGGAGCATTGTGATGAAAAGGGGATGGAGCATTTTGATGACAGGGTCCAAGGAGCATTGTGCTGACAATGGCATGGAGCATTGTGATGAAAAGGGTACTGGAGCACTGTGAGGAAAGGAGTCATGGATCAATGTGATGACAGGGGTCATGGAGCTTTGTGATGACAAGCGTCATGGAGCATTGTGATGACACGGTCAAGGAACATTGCGATGACAAGAATTCTGGAGCATTGTAATGAAAGGGCATGGAGCATTGTGATTAAAGGTGAAAAGAAGCATTGTGATGATATGGACAGAGAACTTTGTGATGACAGGGGTCATGGAGCATTGTGATGAAAAGTGTCATCGAACATTGTGCTGACAGGGATCATGGAGCTTTTTGGTAAGAGAGGCCTTGGAGATTAGTGATGGCAGGTGTCATGGGGCATTGTGATGACAGCGGTCTTGGAGCATTGTGATGAAAGGGATCATGGAGCACTGTGATTACACGGACCATGGAGCATTGTGAATACAAAGGATATGGAGCATTGAGATGACAGGGTTCATGGAGCATTGTGATGAAAGTGATCGTAGATCATTGTGATGACAAGTGTCCTGGAACCTTGTGATGACACGGTTCATGGAGCATTGTGATGACAAGGACCATGGCGAATTGTGATGACATCTGTCATGGGGCATTGTGATGACAGTGGTCATCTAGAATTGTGATGAAAGGTATCATGGAGCACTGTGATGACAGGGGCCATGGAACATTGTGATGACAAAGGCCATGGAGCATTGTGATGACAAAGGCCATGGAGCATTGTGATGACAAGTGTCATGGGGCATTGTGATGACATTGGCATGGAGCATTATGATGACAAGAGTTCTGGAGCATTTTGATGACAAGGGCATGGAGCATTGTGATGACAGGGGCCATGGAACATTGTGATGACAAAGGCCATGGAGCATTGTGATGACAAGTGTCATGGGGCATTTTGATGACATTGGCATGGAGCATTATGATGACAAGAGTTCTGGAGCATTTTGATGACAAGGGCATGGAGCATTGTGATGACAGGGGCCATGGAACATTGTGATGACAAAGGCCATGGAGCATTGTGATGACAAGTGTCCTGGGGCATTTTGATGACATTGGCATGGAGCATTATGATGACAAGGGTTCTGGAGCATTTTGATGACAAGGGCATGGAGCATTGTGATGACAGGACCCATGGAGCATTGTGATGAAAAGGGCAGGGAACATTGTGATGACTGGGTTCATGGAGCATTGTGATGAAAGGGACCATGGAGCATTGAGATGACAGGCGTCATGAGGCATGGTGATGACACTGGTCATGGAGCATTGTTATCAAAGAGATCATGGAGCAATATGATAACAGGGGCCATGGAGCATTGTGATGACAGGTGTATTGGAGCATTGTGATGAAAGTAGTCATGGATCTTTGTGATGACCTGTGCCCTGGAACACTGTGATGACACGGTTCATCGAGTATTGTGATGACAAGGGTCATAGCGAATTGTGATGACAGGTGTCATGGGGCATTGTGATGACATTGATCATCTAGGAATTGTGATGAAAGGTATCATGGAGCACTGTGATGACTGGGGGCATGAAGCATTCTTATGAAAATTGTCCTGGATTATTGTGATGACAGCAGTCATGGAGAATTTTGATGAAAGGGATTTTGCAGCATTGTGTTGACAAGGGTATGGACTATTGTGATGACAATGGTCATGGAGCAATGTGATGAAAGTTTTCATGGAACATCGTGATGAAAAGTGCCTGGGAGCATTGTGACGATAAAGGCCATTGAGCATTGTGATGACAAGTGTCATGGAGCATTGTAATGAAAGGATTCATTGTGCACTGTGATGACAAGGGGGATGGAGTATTGTGATGAAACTGGTCCTGGAGCATTGTGATAACAAAAGCCATGGAGCATTGTGATGACAAGGGTCATGGATCATTGTGATGACAGGCATCATGGAGCATTGTGACGAAAGGGGCCATGGGGAATTGTAATGACAATAGAGAAATGTGATGAAAATGGTCAGCGAGCATAGTGATTAAAGTGGTCATTGAGAATTGTGACGAAAAGCGACATAGAGCATTGTGATGACAAAGGTCAGGAAGAAGTGTGATGACCAGGGTCATGTAGCATTGTGATGCCACGGTCATGGAACATTGTGATGACAAGAATTCTGGAGCATTGTGAGGAAAAAGGCACGGAGCTTTGTGATTATAGGGGACATGGAGCATTGTGAAGACATGGTCAGGGAACACTGTGATGACAGGTGTTATGGAGCAATGTGATGCCAAGTGTCATGGAGCATTGTGATGAGAGGGGCCTTGGAGAATTGTGATGACATGCGTCATGGGGCATTGAGATGGCAGTGGTCATGGAGCATTATGATGAAAGGTGTTATGGAGCACTGTGATTACAGGGGCCATGGAGCATTGTGAATACAAAGGCCATGGAGCATTGAGATGACAGTGGTCATGGAGCATTGTGATGAAAGTGGTAATGGATCATTGTGATGACAAGTGTCCTGGGACCCTGTGATGACATGGTTCATGGAGCATTGTGATGACAATGGTCATGGCGAATTGTGGTGACAATGTCATGGGGCATTGTGAAGGCAGTGGTCATCTAGAAATGTGATTAAAGTTATTATGGAGCACAGTAATGAGAGGGTCCATGGAGCATTGTGCTGACAAGTGTCATGGAGCAAGGTGATGAAACGGACATGGAGCATTTTAATGACAAGAATTCTGGAGCCTTGTGATGACAAGGACATGGAGCATTGTGATTACAGGTGCCATGGAGCAGTGTGATGAAAAAGGCTTGGAGCACTGTGATGACAAGGGCCAAGGAGCATTGTGATTACAGGGTTCATGGGGCATTGTGATGAGTGAGGTCATGGAGCATTGAGATGAAACGGGTCATGGAGCACTGTGATTACAGGGGCCATGGAGCATTGTGATGACAAAGGCCAAGGAGCATTGTGATGACAGCTGTCATGGAGCATTGAGATGAAACGTGTCATGGACCATTATGATGACAGGGGTCATGGCGAATTGTGATGACAGTGGCCATGGGGAATTTGGATGAAAGGCGTACTGGAGCATTGTGAGGAAATATTTCATGGAGCATTGTGATGACAAGGGCCATGGACCATCATGATGACAGGGGTCATGGGGCATTGTGCTGAAAGCGGTCAGAGAGCATTGTGATGAAAAGCACTATGGAGCATTGTGATGACAAGGGCCATGGAGTATTGTGAATACAAGGGACATGGAGCCTTGTGATGACAAGGGTCATGGATCATTGTAAAAACAGGTATCATTGGGCATTGTGATGACAGGGGCATGGAGCATTTTTATGTAAGTTGCCATGGAGAATTGTGATGAAAGGGATCATGTGGATTTGTAATGACAAGGGCCATGGAGCTTTGTGATGAAACAAATCTTGGAGTATTTTGATGAAAGTTGTCACGGAGCACTGCGATGAAAAGCACCAAGGAACATTGTGATGACAAGGGCCATCGAGCATTGTGATGAAAAGGGTCATGGAGCATCGTGATGACAAATGCCATGGAGATTTGTGATGAGAGGTGGCATTGGGCATTGTGATGAAAGGGGTTATGGAGTACTGTGATTACAGGGGCCATGGAGCATTGTGATGACAAGTGACATGGAGAATAGTGATGACAGGCGTCATAGAGCATTGTGATTACAAGTGCCATTTAGGATTTTGATGACAGGGGTCATCAGGCATTGTGTTGACAGGGGTCACGGAGCATTGTGATGAAAAAGGCCATAGAGCATTGTGATGACAGTGGTCATGGAGCATTGTGATGACATGGGCCATGGAGCATTGTGAAGACAAGTTTCATGGAGCACTGTGATGACACGGGCATGAAGCATGGTGATGACAACAGACGTGGAGCATTGTGATGACAAGGGCATGGAGCCTTGTGATTACAGGAGACATGGAACATTGTGATGATATTGGCAGGGATCATTGTGATTACAGGGATCATGGAGCATTGTGATGACAAAGGCATGGAGCATTGTAATTACAGGGGGTCATTGATCATTGTGATTACAAAGACCATGAGGCATTGTGATGACTGGGGCCTTGGAGCATTTTGATGACAATTCTCATCAAGCATAGTGATGACAGTGGTCATTGAGCATTGTGATTTGAAAGACCATGGAGCATGGTGATGACAGAGGCTATGGAGCATTGTGGTGACAAGGCCATGTACCATTGTGATTACAAGGGTCATGGAGCATTGTGATGAAAAGAGCAGGGAACCTTGTGGTGACCAGGGTCATGGAGACTTTTGATGACAACTTTCATGGAACGTTGTGATGACCGGGGTCATGGAGCATCGTGTTGAAAGGGAAAATGGAGCAGTGTGATTACAGGGTCCATGGAGCATTGTGAATACATAGGCCATGGAACAATGTGATGACAGGGGTCATGTAGCATTGTGATGACAGGGTCATGGAGCATTGTGATTACAGGTCTTAAGGGGCACTGTGATGACAGGTGGCATGGAGCATTGTGATGAAAATTGTCCTGGAGCATTGTGATGACAGCGGTCACAGAGAGTTGGGATGAAAGGTATCATGCAGCATTGTGATGACAACTGTCATGGATCATTTTGATGACAAGGGTCATGGAATATTCTGATAACAAGTTTCATAAAGCATTTTGATGACATGGGTCATGGAGCATTGTGTTGAAACGGGCATGGAGCATTGTAATGATAGGATATCTGGAGCATTGTGATGAAAAGGGGATGGAGCATTTTGATGACAGGGTCCAAGGAGCATTGTGCTGACAATGGCATGGAGCATTGTGATGAAAAGGGTACTGGAGCACTGTGAGGAAAGGAGTCATGGATCAATGTGATAACAGGGGTCATGGAGCTTTGTGATGACAAGCGTCATGGAGCATTGTGATGACACGGTCAAGGAACATTGCGATGACAAGAATTCTGGAGCATTGCAATGAAAGGGCATGGAGCATTGTGATTAAAGGTGAAAAGAAGCATTGTGATGATATGGACAGAGAACTTTGTGATGACAGGGGTCATGGAGCATTGTGATGAAAAGTGTCATCGAACATTGTGCTGACAGGGATCATGGAGCTTTTTGGTAAGAGAGGCCTTGGAGATTAGTGATGGCAGGTGTCATGGGGCATTGTGATGACAGCGGTCTTGGAGCATTGTGATGAAAGGGATCATGGAGCACTGTGATTACACGGACCATGGAGCATTGTGAATACAAAGGATATGGAGCATTGAGATGACAGGGTTCATGGAGCATTGTGATGAAAGTGATCGTAGATCATTGTGATGACAAGTGTCCTGGAACCTTGTGATGACACGGTTCATGGAGCATTGTGATGACAAGGACCATGGCGAATTGTGATGACATCTGTCATGGGGCATTGTGATGACACTGGTCATCTAGAATTGTGATGAAAGGTATCATGGAGCACTGTGATGATAGGGGCCATGGAACATTGTGATGACAAAGGCTATGGAGCATTGTGATGACAAGTGTCATGGGGCATTGTGATGACATTGGCATGGAGCATTATGATGACAAGAGTTCTGGAGCATTTTGATGACAAGGGCATGGAGCATTGTGATGACAGGGGCCATGGAACATTGTGATGACAAAGGCCATGGAGCATTGTGATGACAAGTGTCCTGGGGCATTTTGATGACATTGGCATGGAGCATTATGATGACAAGGGTTCTGGAGCATTTTGATGACAAGGGCATGGAGCATTGTGATGACAGGACCCATGGAGCATTGTGATGAAAAGGGCAGGGAACATTGTGATGACTGGGTTCATGGAGCATTGTGATGAAAGGGACCATGGAGCATTGAGATGACAGGCGTCATGAGGCATGGTGATGACACTGGTCATGGAGCATTGTGATCAAAGAGATCATGGAGCAATATGATAACAGGGGCCATGGAGCATTGTGATGACAGGTGTATTGGAGCATTGTGATGAAAGTAGTCATGGATCATTGTGATGACATGTGCCCTGGAACACTGTGATTACACGGTTCATCGAGTATTGTGATGACAAGGGTCATAGCGAATTGTGATGACAGGTGTCATGGGGCATTGTGATGACATTGATCATCTAGGAATTGTGATGAAAGGTATCATGGAGCACTGTGATGACTGGGGGCATGAAGCATTCTTATGAAAATTGTCCTGGATTATTGTGATGACAGCAGTCATGAAGAATTGTGATGACAGGGATTTTGCAGCATTGTGTTGACAAGGGTATGGACTATTGTGATGACAATGGTCATGGAGCAATGGGATGAAAGTTTTCATGGAACATCGTGATGCAAAGTGCCTGGGAGCATTGTGACGATAAAGGCCATTGAGCATTGTGATGACAAGTGTCATGGAGCATTGTAGTGAAAGGTTTCATTGTGCACTGTGATGACAAGGGGGATGGAGTATTGTGATGAAACTGGTCCTGGAGCATTGTGATAACAAAAGCCATGGAGCATTGTGATGACAAGGGTCATGGAGCATTGTGATGACAGGCATCATGGAGCATTGTGATGAAAGGGGCCATGGGGAATTGTAATGACAATAGAGAAATGTGATGAAAATGGTCAGCGAGCATAGTGATTAAAGTGGTCATTGAGAATTGTGATGAAAAGCGACATAGAGCATTGTGATGAAAAGGTCAGGAAGAAGTGTGATGACCAGGGTCATGGAGCATTGTGATGACACGGTCATGGAACATTGTGATGACAAGAATTCTGGAGCATTGTGATGACAAGGGCCATGGAGCATTGTGATGCCACGGTCATGGAACATTGTGATGACAAGAATTCTGGAGCATTGTGAGGAAAAAGGCACGGAGCTTTGTGATTATAGGGGACATGGAGCATTGTGAAGACATGGTCAGGGAACACTGTGATGACAGGTGTTATGGAGCAATGTGATGCCAAGTGTCATGGAGCATTGTGATGAGAGGGGCCTTGGAGAATTGTGATGACATGCGTCATGGGGCATTGAGATGGCAGTGGTCATGGAGCATTATGATGAAAGGTGTTATGGAGCACTGTGATTACAGGGGCCATGGAGCATTGTGAATACAAAGGCCATGGAGCATTGAGATGACAGTGGTCATGGAGCATTGTGATGAAAGTGGTAATGGATCATTGTGATGACAAGTGTCCTGGGACCCTGTGATGACATGGTTCATGGAGCATTGTGATGACAATGGTCATGGCGAATTGTGGTGACAATGTCATGGGGCATTGTGAAGGCAGTGGTCATCTAGAAATGTGATTAAAGTTATTATGGAGCACAGTAATGAGAGGGTCCATGGAGCATTGTGCTGACAAGTGTCATGGAGCAAGGTGATGAAACGGACATGGAGCATTTTAATGACAAGAATTCTGGAGCCTTGTGATGACAAGGACATGGAGCATTGTGATTACAGGTGCCATGGAGCAGTGTGATGAAAAAGGCTTGGAGCACTGTGATGACAAGGGCCAAGGAGCATTGTGATTACAGGGTTCATGGGGCATTGTGATGAGTGAGGTCATGGAGCATTGAGATGAAACGGGTCATGGAGCACTGTGATTACAGGGGCCATGGAGCATTGTGATGACAAAGGCCAAGGAGCATTGTGATGACAGCTGTCATGGAGCATTGAGATGAAACGTGTCATGGACCATTATGATGACAGGGGTCATGGCGAATTGTGATGACAGTGGCCATGGGGAATTTGGATGAAAGGCGTACTGGAGCATTGTGAGGAAATATTTCATGGAGCATTGTGATGACAAGGGCCATGGACCATCATGATGACAGGGGTCATGGGGCATTGTGCTGAAAGCGGTCAGAGAGCATTGTGATGAAAAGCACTATGGAGCATTGTGATGACAAGGGCCATGGAGTATTGTGAATACAAGGGACATGGAGCCTTGTGATGACAAGGGTCATGGATCATTGTAAAAACAGGTATCATTGGGCATTGTGATGACAGGGGCATGGAGCATTTTTATGTAAGTTGCCATGGAGAATTGTGATGAAAGGGATCATGTGGATTTGTAATGACAAGGGCCATGGAGCTTTGTGATGAAACAAATCTTGGAGTATTTTGATGAAAGTTGTCACGGAGCACTGCGATGAAAAGCACCAAGGAACATTGTGATGACAAGGGCCATCGAGCATTGTGATGAAAAGGGTCATGGAGCATCGTGATGACAAATGCCATGGAGATTTGTGATGAGAGGTGGCATTGGGCATTGTGATGAAAGGGGTTATGGAGTACTGTGATTACAGGGGCCATGGAGCATTGTGATGACAAGTGACATGGAGAATAGTGATGACAGGCGTCATAGAGCATTGTGATTACAAGTGCCATTTAGGATTTTGATGACAGGGGTCATCAGGCATTGTGTTGACAGGGGTCACGGAGCATTGTGATGAAAAAGGCCATAGAGCATTGTGATGACAGTGGTCATGGAGCATTGTGATGACATGGGCCATGGAGCATTGTGAAGACAAGTTTCATGGAGCACTGTGATGACACGGGCATGAAGCATGGTGATGACAACAGACGTGGAGCATTGTGATGACAAGGGCATGGAGCCTTGTGATTACAGGAGACATGGAACATTGTGATGATATTGGCAGGGATCATTGTGATTACAGGGATCATGGAGCATTGTGATGACAAAGGCATGGAGCATTGTAATTACAGGGGGTCATTGATCATTGTGATTACAAAGACCATGAGGCATTGTGATGACTGGGGCCTTGGAGCATTTTGATGACAATTCTCATCAAGCATAGTGATGACAGTGGTCATTGAGCATTGTGATTTGAAAGACCATGGAGCATGGTGATGACAGAGGCTATGGAGCATTGTGGTGACAAGGCCATGTACCATTGTGATTACAAGGGTCATGGAGCATTGTGATGAAAAGAGCAGGGAACCTTGTGGTGACCAGGGTCATGGAGACTTTTGATGACAACTTTCATGGAACGTTGTGATGACCGGGGTCATGGAGCATCGTGTTGAAAGGGAAAATGGAGCAGTGTGATTACAGGGTCCATGGAGCATTGTGAATACATAGGCCATGGAACAATGTGATGACAGGGGTCATGTAGCATTGTGATGACAGGGTCATGGAGCATTGTGATTACAGGTCTTAAGGGGCACTGTGATGACAGGTGGCATGGAGCATTGTGATGAAAATTGTCCTGGAGCATTGTGATGACAGCGGTCACAGAGAGTTGGGATGAAAGGTATCATGCAGCATTGTGATGACAACTGTCATGGATCATTTTGATGACAAGGGTCATGGAATATTCTGATAACAAGTTTCATAAAGCATTTTGATGACATGGGTCATGGAGCATTGTGTTGAAACGGGCATGGAGCATTGTAATGATAGGATATCTGGAGCATTGTGATGAAAAGGGGATGGAGCATTTTGATGACAGGGTCCAAGGAGCATTGTGCTGACAATGGCATGGAGCATTGTGATGAAAAGGGTACTGGAGCACTGTGAGGAAAGGAGTCATGGATCAATGTGATAACAGGGGTCATGGAGCTTTGTGATGACAAGCGTCATGGAGAATTGTGATGACACGGTCAAGGAACATTGCGATGACAAGAATTCTGGAGCATTGCAATGAAAGGGCATGGAGCATTGTGATTAAAGGTGAAAAGAAGCATTGTGATGATATGGACAGAGAATTTTGTGATGACAGGGGTCATGGAGCATTGTGATGAAAAGTGTCATCGAACATTGTGCTGACAGGGATCATGGAGCTTTTTGGTAAGAGAGGCCTTGGAGATTAGTGATGGCAGGTGTCATGGGGCATTGTGATGACAGCGGTCTTGGAGCATTGTGATGAAAGGGATCATGGAGCACTGTGATTACACGGACCATGGAGCATTGTGAATACAAAGGATATGGAGCATTGAGATGACAGGGTTCATGGAGCATTGTGATGAAAGTGATCGTAGATCATTGTGATGACAAGTGTCCTGGAACCTTGTGATGACACGGTTCATGGAGCATTGTGATGACAAGGACCATGGCGAATTGTGATGACATCTGTCATGGGGCATTGTGATGACAGTGGTCATCTAGAATTGTGATGAAAGGTATCATGGAGCACTGTGATGACAGGGGCCATGGAACATTGTGATGACAAAGGCTATGGAGCATTGTGATGACAAGTGTCATGGGGCATTGTGATGACATTGGCATGGAGCATTATGATGACAAGAGTTCTGGAGCATTTTGATGACAAGGGCATGGAGCATTGTGATGACAGGGGCCATGGAACATTGTGATGACAAAGGCCATGGAGCATTGTGATGACAAGTGTCCTGGGGCATTTTGATGACATTGGCATGGAGCATTATGATGACAAGGGTTCTGGAGCATTTTGATGACAAGGGCATGGAGCATTGTGATGACAGGACCCATGGAGCATTGTGATGAAAAGGGCAGGGAACATTGTGATGACTGGGTTCATGGAGCATTGTGATGAAAGGGACCATGGAGCATTGAGATGACAGGCGTCATGAGGCATGGTGATGACACTGGTCATGGAGCATTGTGATCAAAGAGATCATGGAGCAATATGATAACAGGGGCCATGGAGCATTGTGATGACAGGTGTATTGGAGCATTGTGATGAAAGTAGTCATGGATCATTGTGATGACATGTGCCCTGGAACACTGTGATTACACGGTTCATCGAGTATTGTGATGACAAGGGTCATAGCGAATTGTGATGACAGGTGTCATGGGGCATTGTGATGACATTGATCATCTAGGAATTGTGATGAAAGGTATCATGGAGCACTGTGATGACTGGGGGCATGAAGCATTCTTATGAAAATTGTCCTGGATTATTGTGATGACAGCAGTCATGAAGAATTGTGATGACAGGGATTTTGCAGCATTGTGTTGACAAGGGTATGGACTATTGTGATGACAATGGTCATGGAGCAATGGGATGAAAGTTTTCATGGAACATCGTGATGCAAAGTGCCTGGGAGCATTGTGACGATAAAGGCCATTGAGCATTGTGATGACAAGTGTCATGGAGCATTGTAGTGAAAGGTTTCATTGTGCACTGTGATGACAAGGGGGATGGAGTATTGTGATGAAACTGGTCCTGGAGCATTGTGATAACAAAAGCCATGGAGCATTGTGATGACAAGGGTCATGGAGCATTGTGATGACAGGCATCATGGAGCATTGTGATGAAAGGGGCCATGGGGAATTGTAATGACAATAGAGAAATGTGATGAAAATGGTCAGCGAGCATAGTGATTAAAGTGGTCATTGAGAATTGTGATGAAAAGCGACATAGAGCATTGTGATGAAAAGGTCAGGAAGAAGTGTGATGACCAGGGTCATGGAGCATTGTGATGACACGGTCATGGAACATTGTGATGACAAGAATTCTGGAGCATTGTGATGACAAGGGCCATGGAGCATTGTGATGCCACGGTCATGGAACATTGTGATGACAAGAATTCTGGAGCATTGTGAGGAAAAAGGCACGGAGCTTTGTGATTATAGGGGACATGGAGCATTGTGAAGACATGGTCAGGGAACACTGTGATGACAGGTGTTATGGAGCAATGTGATGCCAAGTGTCATGGAGCATTGTGATGAGAGGGGCCTTGGAGAATTGTGATGACATGCGTCATGGGGCATTGAGATGGCAGTGGTCATGGAGCATTATGATGAAAGGTGTTATGGAGCACTGTGATTACAGGGGCCATGGAGCATTGTGAATACAAAGGCCATGGAGCATTGAGATGACAGTGGTCATGGAGCATTGTGATGAAAGTGGTAATGGATCATTGTGATGACAAGTGTCCTGGGACCCTGTGATGACATGGTTCATGGAGCATTGTGATGACAATGGTCATGGCGAATTGTGGTGACAATGTCATGGGGCATTGTGAAGGCAGTGGTCATCTAGAAATGTGATTAAAGTTATTATGGAGCACAGTAATGAGAGGGTCCATGGAGCATTGTGCTGACAAGTGTCATGGAGCAAGGTGATGAAACGGACATGGAGCATTTTAATGACAAGAATTCTGGAGCCTTGTGATGACAAGGACATGGAGCATTGTGATTACAGGTGCCATGGAGCAGTGTGATGAAAAAGGCTTGGAGCACTGTGATGACAAGGGCCAAGGAGCATTGTGATTACAGGGTTCATGGGGCATTGTGATGAGTGAGGTCATGGAGCATTGAGATGAAACGGGTCATGGAGCACTGTGATTACAGGGGCCATGGAGCATTGTGATGACAAAGGCCAAGGAGCATTGTGATGACAGCTGTCATGGAGCATTGAGATGAAACGTGTCATGGACCATTATGATGACAGGGGTCATGGCGAATTGTGATGACAGTGGCCATGGGGAATTTGGATGAAAGGCGTACTGGAGCATTGTGAGGAAATATTTCATGGAGCATTGTGATGACAAGGGCCATGGACCATCATGATGACAGGGGTCATGGGGCATTGTGCTGAAAGCGGTCAGAGAGCATTGTGATGAAAAGCACTATGGAGCATTGTGATGACAAGGGCCATGGAGTATTGTGAATACAAGGGACATGGAGCCTTGTGATGACAAGGGTCATGGATCATTGTAAAAACAGGTATCATTGGGCATTGTGATGACAGGGGCATGGAGCATTTTTATGTAAGTTGCCATGGAGAATTGTGATGAAAGGGATCATGTGGATTTGTAATGACAAGGGCCATGGAGCTTTGTGATGAAACAAATCTTGGAGTATTTTGATGAAAGTTGTCACGGAGCACTGCGATGAAAAGCACCAAGGAACATTGTGATGACAAGGGCCATCGAGCATTGTGATGAAAAGGGTCATGGAGCATCGTGATGACAAATGCCATGGAGATTTGTGATGAGAGGTGGCATTGGGCATTGTGATGAAAGGGGTTATGGAGTACTGTGATTACAGGGGCCATGGAGCATTGTGATGACAAGTGACATGGAGAATAGTGATGACAGGCGTCATAGAGCATTGTGATTACAAGTGCCATTTAGGATTTTGATGACAGGGGTCATCAGGCATTGTGTTGACAGGGGTCACGGAGCATTGTGATGAAAAAGGCCATAGAGCATTGTGATGACAGTGGTCATGGAGCATTGTGATGACATGGGCCATGGAGCATTGTGAAGACAAGTTTCATGGAGCACTGTGATGACACGGGCATGAAGCATGGTGATGACAACAGACGTGGAGCATTGTGATGACAAGGGCATGGAGCCTTGTGATTACAGGAGACATGGAACATTGTGATGATATTGGCAGGGATCATTGTGATTACAGGGATCATGGAGCATTGTGATGACAAAGGCATGGAGCATTGTAATTACAGGGGGTCATTGATCATTGTGATTACAAAGACCATGAGGCATTGTGATGACTGGGGCCTTGGAGCATTTTGATGACAATTCTCATCAAGCATAGTGATGACAGTGGTCATTGAGCATTGTGATTTGAAAGACCATGGAGCATGGTGATGACAGAGGCTATGGAGCATTGTGGTGACAAGGCCATGTACCATTGTGATTACAAGGGTCATGGAGCATTGTGATGAAAAGAGCAGGGAACCTTGTGGTGACCAGGGTCATGGAGACTTTTGATGACAACTTTCATGGAACGTTGTGATGACCGGGGTCATGGAGCATCGTGTTGAAAGGGAAAATGGAGCAGTGTGATTACAGGGTCCATGGAGCATTGTGAATACATAGGCCATGGAACAATGTGATGACAGGGGTCATGTAGCATTGTGATGACAGGGTCATGGAGCATTGTGATTACAGGTCTTAAGGGGCACTGTGATGACAGGTGGCATGGAGCATTGTGATGAAAATTGTCCTGGAGCATTGTGATGACAGCGGTCACAGAGAGTTGGGATGAAAGGTATCATGCAGCATTGTGATGACAACTGTCATGGATCATTTTGATGACAGGGGTCATGGAATATTCTGATAACAAGTTTCATAAAGCATTTTGATGACATGGGTCATGGAGCATTGTGTTGAAACGGGCATGGAGCATTGTAATGATAGGATATCTGGAGCATTGTGATGAAAAGGGGATGGAGCATTTTGATGACAGGGTCCAAGGAGCATTGTGCTGACAATGGCATGGAGCATTGTGATGAAAAGGGTACTGGAGCACTGTGAGGAAAGGAGTCATGGATCAATGTGATGACAGGGGTCATGGAGCTTTGTGATGACAAGCGTCATGGAGCATTGTGATGACACGGTCAAGGAACATTGCGATGACAAGAATTCTGGAGCATTGTAATGAAAGGGCATGGAGCATTGTGATTAAAGGTGAAAAGAAGCATTGTGATGATATGGACAGAGAACTTTGTGATGACAGGGGTCATGGAGCATTGTGATGAAAAGTGTCATCGAACATTGTGCTGACAGGGATCATGGAGCTTTTTGGTAAGAGAGGCCTTGGAGATTAGTGATGGCAGGTGTCATGGGGCATTGTGATGACAGCGGTCTTGGAGCATTGTGATGAAAGGGATCATGGAGCACTGTGATTACACGGACCATGGAGCATTGTGAATACAAAGGATATGGAGCATTGAGATGACAGGGTTCATGGAGCATTGTGATGAAAGTGATCGTAGATCATTGTGATGACAAGTGTCCTGGAACCTTGTGATGACACGGTTCATGGAGCATTGTGATGACAAGGACCATGGCGAATTGTGATGACATCTGTCATGGGGCATTGTGATGACAGTGGTCATCTAGAATTGTGATGAAAGGTATCATGGAGCACTGTGATGACAGGGGCCATGGAACATTGTGATGACAAAGGCCATGGAGCATTGTGATGACAAAGGCCATGGAGCATTGTGATGACAAGTGTCATGGGGCATTGTGATGACATTGGCATGGAGCATTATGATGACAAGAGTTCTGGAGCATTTTGATGACAAGGGCATGGAGCATTGTGATGACAGGGGCCATGGAACATTGTGATGACAAAGGCCATGGAGCATTGTGATGACAAGTGTCATGGGGCATTTTGATGACATTGGCATGGAGCATTATGATGACAAGAGTTCTGGAGCATTTTGATGACAAGGGCATGGAGCATTGTGATGACAGGGGCCATGGAACATTGTGATGACAAAGGCCATGGAGCATTGTGATGACAAGTGTCCTGGGGCATTTTGATGACATTGGCATGGAGCATTATGATGACAAGGGTTCTGGAGCATTTTGATGACAAGGGCATGGAGCATTGTGATGACAGGACCCATGGAGCATTGTGATGAAAAGGGCAGGGAACATTGTGATGACTGGGTTCATGGAGCGTTGTGATGAAAGGGACCATGGAGCATTGAGATGACAGGCGTCATGAGGCATGGTGATGACACTGGTCATGGAGCATTGTTATCAAAGAGATCATGGAGCAATATGATAACAGGGGCCATGGAGCATTGTGATGACAGGTGTATTGGAGCATTGTGATGAAAGTAGTCATGGATCTTTGTGATGACCTGTGCCCTGGAACACTGTGATGACACGGTTCATCGAGTATTGTGATGACAAGGGTCATAGCGAATTGTGATGACAGGTGTCATGGGGCATTGTGATGACATTGATCATCTAGGAATTGTGATGAAAGGTATCATGGAGCACTGTGATGACTGGGGGCATGAAGCATTCTTATGAAAATTGTCCTGGATTATTGTGATGACAGCAGTCATGGAGAATTTTGATGACAGGGATTTTGCAGCATTGTGTTGACAAGGGTATGGACTATTGTGATGACAATGGTCATGGAGCAATGTGATGAAAGTTTTCATGGAACATCGTGATGAAAAGTGCCTGGGAGCATTGTGACGATAAAGGCCATTGAGCATTGTGATGACAAGTGTCATGGAGCATTGTAATGAAAGGATTCATTGTGCACTGTGATGACAAGGGGGATGGAGTATTGTGATGAAACTGGTCCTGGAGCATTGTGATAACAAAAGCCATGGAGCATTGTGATGACAAGGGTCATGGATCATTGTGATGACAGGCATCATGGAGCATTGTGACGAAAGGGGCCATGGGGAATTGTAATGACAATAGAGAAATGTGATGAAAATGGTCAGCGAGCATAGTGATTAAAGTGGTCATTGAGAATTGTGACGAAAAGCGACATAGAGCATTGTGATGACAAAGGTCAGGAAGAAGTGTGATGACCAGGGTCATGTAGCATTGTGATGCCACGGTCATGGAACATTGTGATGACAAGAATTCTGGAGCATTGTGAGGAAAAAGGCACGGAGCTTTGTGATTATAGGGGACATGGAGCATTGTGAAGACATGGTCAGGGAACACTGTGATGACAGGTGTTATGGAGCAATGTGATGCCAAGTGTCATGGAGCATTGTGATGAGAGGGGCCTTGGAGAATTGTGATGACATGCGTCATGGGGCATTGAGATGGCAGTGGTCATGGAGCATTATGATGAAAGGTGTTATGGAGCACTGTGATTACAGGGGCCATGGAGCATTGTGAATACAAAGGCCATGGAGCATTGAGATGACAGTGGTCATGGAGCATTGTGATGAAAGTGGTAATGGATCATTGTGATGACAAGTGTCCTGGGACCCTGTGATGACATGGTTCATGGAGCATTGTGATGACAATGGTCATGGCGAATTGTGGTGACAATGTCATGGGGCATTGTGAAGGCAGTGGTCATCTAGAAATGTGATTAAAGTTATTATGGAGCACAGTAATGAGAGGGTCCATGGAGCATTGTGCTGACAAGTGTCATGGAGCAAGGTGATGAAACGGACATGGAGCATTTTAATGACAAGAATTCTGGAGCCTTGTGATGACAAGGACATGGAGCATTGTGATTACAGGTGCCATGGAGCAGTGTGATGAAAAAGGCTTGGAGCACTGTGATGACAAGGGCCAAGGAGCATTGTGATTACAGGGTTCATGGGGCATTGTGATGAGTGAGGTCATGGAGCATTGAGATGAAACGGGTCATGGAGCACTGTGATTACAGGGGCCATGGAGCATTGTGATGACAAAGGCCAAGGAGCATTGTGATGACAGCTGTCATGGAGCATTGAGATGAAACGTGTCATGGACCATTATGATGACAGGGGTCATGGAGAATTGTGATGACAGTGGCCATGGGGAATTTGGATGAAAGGCGTACTGGAGCATTGTGAGGAAATATTTCATGGAGCATTGTGATGACAAGGGCCATGGACCATCATGATGACAGGGGTCATGGGGCATTGTGCTGAAAGCGGTCAGAGAGCATTGTGATGAAAAGCACTATGGAGCATTGTGATGACAAGGGCCATGGAGTATTGTGAATACAAGGGACATGGAGCCTTGTGATGACAAGGGTCATGGATCATTGTAAAAACAGGTATCATTGGGCATTGTGATGACAGGGGCATGGAGCATTTTTATGTAAGTTGCCATGGAGAATTGTGATGAAAGGGATCATGTGGATTTGTAATGACAAGGGCCATGGAGCTTTGTGATGAAACAAATCTTGGAGTATTTTGATGAAAGTTGTCACGGAGCACTGCGATGAAAAGCACCAAGGAACATTGTGATGACAAGGGCCATCGAGCATTGTGATGAAAAGGGTCATGGAGCATCGTGATGACAAATGCCATGGAGATTTGTGATGAGAGGTGGCATTGGGCATTGTGATGAAAGGGGTTATGGAGTACTGTGATTACAGGGGCCATGGAGCATTGTGATGACAAGTGACATGGAGAATAGTGATGACAGGCGTCATAGAGCATTGTGATTACAAGTGCCATTTAGGATTTTGATGACAGGGGTCATCAGGCATTGTGTTGACAGGGGTCACGGAGCATTGTGATGAAAAAGGCCATAGAGCATTGTGATGACAGTGGTCATGGAGCATTGTGAAGACAAGTTTCATGGAGCACTGTGATGACACGGGCATGAAGCATGGTGATGACAACAGACGTGGAGCATTGTGATGACAAGGGCATGGAGCCTTGTGATTACAGGAGACATGGAACATTGTGATGATATTGGCAGGGATCATTGTGATTACAGGGATCATGGAGCATTGTGATGACAAAGGCATGGAGCATTGTAATTACAGGGGGTCATTGATCATTGTGATTACAAAGACCATGAGGCATTGTGATGACTGGGGCCTTGGAGCATTTTGATGACAATTCTCATCAAGCATAGTGATGACAGTGGTCATTGAGCATTGTGATTTGAAAGACCATGGAGCATGGTGATGACAGAGGCTATGGAGCATTGTGGTGACAAGGCCATGTACCATTGTGATTACAAGGGTCATGGAGCATTGTGATGAAAAGAGCAGGGAACCTTGTGGTGACCAGGGTCATGGAGACTTTTGATGACAACTTTCATGGAACGTTGTGATGACCGGGGTCATGGAGCATCGTGTTGAAAGGGAACATGGAGCAGTGTGATTACAGGGTCCATGGAGCATTGTGAATACATAGGCCATGGAACAATGTGATGACAGGGGTCATGGAGCATTGTGATGACAGGGTCATGGAGCATTGTGATTACAGGTCTTAAGGGGCACTGTGATGACAGGTGGCATGGAGCATTGTGATGAAAATTGTCCTGGAGCATTGTGATGACAGCGGTCACAGAGAGTTGGGATGAAAGGTATCATGCAGCATTGTGATGACAACTGTCATGGATCATTTTGATGACAGGGGTCATGGAATATTCTGATAACAAGTTTCATAAAGCATTTTGATGACATGGGTCATGGAGCATTGTGTTGAAACGGGCATGGAGCATTGTAATGATTGGATATCTGGAGCATTGTGATGAAAAGGGGATGGAGCATTTTGATGACAGGGTCCAAGGAGCATTGTGCTGACAATGGCATGGAGCATTGTGATGAAAAGGGTACTGGAGCACTGTGAGGAAAGTAGTCATGGATCAATGTGATAACAGGGGTCATGGAGCTTTGTGATGACAAGCGTCATGGAGCATTGTGATGACACGGTCAAGGAACATTGCGATGACAAGAATTCTGGAGCATTGCAATGAAAGGGCATGGAGCATTGTGATTAAAGGTGAAAAGAAGCATTGTGATGATATGGACAGAGAACTTTGTGATGACAGGGGTCATGGAGCATTGTGATGAAAAGTGTCATCGAACATTGTGCTGACAGGGATCATGGAGCTTTTTGGTAAGAGAGGCCTTGGAGATTAGTGATGGCAGGTGTCATGGGGCATTGTGATGACAGCGGTCTTGGAGCATTGTGATGAAAGGGATCATGGAGCACTGTGATTACACGGACCATGGAGCATTGTGAATACAAAGGATATGGAGCATTGAGATGACAGGGTTCATGGAGCATTGTGATGAAAGTGATCGTAGATCATTGTGATGACAAGTGTCCTGGAACCTTGTGATGACACGGTTCATGGAGCATTGTGATGACAAGGACCATGGCGAATTGTGATGACATCTGTCATGGGGCATTGTGATGACAGTGGTCATCTAGAATTGTGATGAAAGGTATCATGGAGCACTGTGATGACAGGGGCCATGGAACATTGTGATGACAAAGGCCATGGAGCATTGTGATGACAAAGGCCATGGAGCATTGTGATGACAAGTGTCATGGGGCATTGTGATGACATTGGCATGGAGCATTATGATGACAAGAGTTCTGGAGCATTTTGATGACAAGGGCATGGAGCATTGTGATGACAGGGGCCATGGAACATTGTGATGACAAAGGCCATGGAGCATTGTGATGACAAGTGTCCTGGGGGATTTTGATGACATTGGCATGGAGCATTATGATGACAAGGGTTCTGGAGCATTTTGATGACAAGGGCATGGAGCATTGTGATGACAGGACCCATGGAGCATTGTGATGAAAAGGGCAGGGAACATTGTGATGACTGGATTCATGGATCATTGTGATGAAAGGGACCATGGAGCATTGAGATGACAGGCGTCATGAGGCATGGTGATGACACTGGTCATGGAGCATTGTTATCAAAGAGATCATGGAGCAATATGATAACAGGGGCCATGGAGCATTGTGATGACAGGTGTATTGGAGCATTGTGATGAAAGTAGTCATGGATCTTTGTGATGACATGTGCCCTGGAACACTGTGATGACACGGTTCATCGAGTATTGTGATGACAAGGGTCATAGCGAATTGTGATGACAGGTGTCATGGGGCATTGTGATGACATTGATCATCTAGGAATTGTGATGAAAGGTATCATGGAGCACTGTGATGACTGGGGGCATGAAGCATTCTTATGAAAATTGTCCTGGATTATTGTGATGACAGCAGTCATGGAGAATTTTGATAACAGGGATTTTGCAGCATTGTGTTGACAAGGGTATGGACTATTGTGATGACAATGGTCATGGAGCAATGTGATGAAAGTTTTCATGGAACATCGTGATGAAAAGTGCCTGGGAGCATTGTGACGATAAAGGCCATTGAGCATTGTGATGACAAGTGTCATGGAGCATTGTAATGAAAGGATTCATTGTGCACTGTGATGACAAGGGGGATGGAGTATTGTGATGAAACTGGTCCTGGAGCATTGTGATAACAAAAGCCATGGAGCATTGTGATGACAAGGGTCATGGATCATTGTGATGACAGGCATCATGGAGCATTGTGACGAAAGGGGCCATGGGGAATTGTAATGACAATAGAGAAATGTGATGAAAATGGTCAGCGAGCATAGTGATTAAAGTGGTCATTGAGAATTGTGACAAAAAGCGACATAGAGCATTGTGATGACAAAGGTCAGGAAGAAGTGTGATGACCAGGGTCATGTAGCATTGTGATGCCACGGTCATGGAACATTGTGATGACAAGAATTCTGGAGCATTGTGAGGAAAAAGGCACGGAGCTTTGTGATTATAGGGGACATGGAGCATTGTGAAGACATGGTCAGGGAACACTGTGATGACAGGTGTTATGGAGCAATGTGATGCCAAGTGTCATGGAGCATTGTGATGAGAGGGGCCTTGGAGAATTGTGATGACATGCGTCATGGGGCATTGAGATGGCAGTGGTCATGGAGCATTATGATGAAAGGTGTTATGGAGCACTGTGATTACAGGGGCCATGGAGCATTGTGAATACAAAGGCCATGGAGCATTGAGATGACAGTGGTCATGGAGCATTGTGATGAAAGTGGTAATGGATCATTGTGATGACAAGTGTCCTGGGACCCTGTGATGACATGGTTCATGGAGCATTGTGATGACAATGGTCATGGCGAATTGTGGTGACAATGTCATGGGGCATTGTGAAGGCAGTGGTCATCTAGAAATGTGATTAAAGTTATTATGGAGCACAGTAATGAGAGGGTCCATGGAGCATTGTGCTGACAAGTGTCATGGAGCAAGGTGATGAAACGGACATGGAGCATTTTAATGACAAGAATTCTGGAGCCTTGTGATGACAAGGACATGGAGCATTGTGATTACAGGTGCCATGGAGCAGTGTGATGAAAAAGGCTTGGAGCACTGTGATGACAAGGGCCAAGGAGCATTGTGATTACAGGGTTCATGGGGCATTGTGATGAGTGAGGTCATGGAGCATTGAGATGAAACGGGTCATGGAGCACTGTGATTACAGGGGCCATGGAGCATTGTGATGACAAAGGCCAAGGAGCATTGTGATGACAGCTGTCATGGAGCATTGAGATGAAACGTGTCATGGACCATTATGATGACAGGGGTCATGGAGAATTGTGATGACAGTGGCCATGGGGAATTTGGATGAAAGGCGTACTGGAGCATTGTGAGGAAATATTTCATGGAGCATTGTGATGACAAGGGCCATGGACCATCATGATGACAGGGGTCATGGGGCATTGTGCTGAAAGCGGTCAGAGAGCATTGTGATGAAAAGCACTATGGAGCATTGTGATGACAAGGGCCATGGAGTATTGTGAATACAAGGGACATGGAGCCTTGTGATGACAAGGGTCATGGATCATTGTAAAAACAGGTATCATTGGGCATTGTGATGACAGGGGCATGGAGCATTTTTATGTAAGTTGCCATGGAGAATTGTGATGAAAGGGATCATGTGGATTTGTAATGACAAGGGCCATGGAGCTTTGTGATGAAACAAATCTTGGAGTATTTTGATGAAAGTTGTCACGGAGCACTGCGATGAAAAGCACCAAGGAACATTGTGATGACAAGGGCCATCGAGCATTGTGATGAAAAGGGTCATGGAGCATCGTGATGACAAATGCCATGGAGATTTGTGATGAGAGGTGGCATTGGGCATTGTGATGAAAGGGGTTATGGAGTACTGTGATTACAGGGGCCATGGAGCATTGTGATGACAAGTGACATGGAGAATAGTGATGACAGGCGTCATAGAGCATTGTGATTACAAGTGCCATTTAGGATTTTGATGACAGGGGTCATCAGGCATTGTGTTGACAGGGGTCACGGAGCATTGTGATGAAAAAGGCCATAGAGCATTGTGATGACAGTGGTCATGGAGCATTGTGATGACATGGGCCATGGAGCATTGTGAAGACAAGTTTCATGGAGCACTGTGATGACACGGGCATGAAGCATGGTGATGACAACAGACGTGGAGCATTGTGATGACAAGGGCATGGAGCCTTGTGATTACAGGAGACATGGAACATTGTGATGATATTGGCAGGGATCATTGTGATTACAGGGATCATGGAGCATTGTGATGACAAAGGCATGGAGCATTGTAATTACAGGGGGTCATTGATCATTGTGATTACAAAGACCATGAGGCATTGTGATGACTGGGGCCTTGGAGCATTTTGATGACAATTCTCATCAAGCATAGTGATGACAGTGGTCATTGAGCATTGTGATTTGAAAGACCATGGAGCATGGTGATGACAGAGGCTATGGAGCATTGTGGTGACAAGGCCATGTACCATTGTGATTACAAGAGTCATGGAGCATTGTGATGAAAAGAGCAGGGAACCTTGTGGTGACCAGGGTCATGGAGACTTTTGATGACAACTTTCATGGAACGTTGTGATGACCGGGGTCATGGAGCATCGTGTTGAAAGGGAAAATGGAGCAGTGTGATTACAGGGTCCATGGAGCATTGTGAATACATAGGCCATGGAACAATGTGATGACAGGGGTCATGTAGCATTGTGATGACAGGGTCATGGAGCATTGTGATTACAGGTCTTAAGGGGCACTGTGATGACAGGTGGCATGGAGCATTGTGATGAAAATTGTCCTGGAGCATTGTGATGACAGCGGTCACAGAGAGTTGGGATGAAAGGTATCATGCAGCATTGTGATGACAACTGTCATGGATCATTTTGATGACAGGGGTCATGGAATATTCTGATAACAAGTTTCATAAAGCATTTTGATGACATGGGTCATGGAGCATTGTGTTGAAACGGGCATGGATCATTGTAATGATAGGATATCTGGAGCATTGTGATGAAAAGGGGATGGAGCATTTTGATGACAGGGTCCAAGGAGCATTGTGCTGACAATGGCATGGAGCATTGTGATGAAAAGGGTACTGGAGCACTGTGAGGAAAGGAGTCATGGATCAATGTGATGACAGGGGTCATGGAGCTTTGTGATGACAAGCGTCATGGAGCATTGTGATGACACGGTCAAGGAACATTGCGATGACAAGAATTCTGGAGCATTGTAATGAAAGGGCATGGAGCATTGTGATTAAAGGTGAAAAGAAGCATTGTGATGATATGGACAGAGAACTTTGTGATGACAGGGGTCATGGAGCATTGTGATGAAAAGTGTCATCGAACATTGTGCTGACAGGGATCATGGAGCTTTTTGGTAAGAGAGGCCTTGGAGATTAGTGATGGCAGGTGTCATGGGGCATTGTGATGACAGCGGTCTTGGAGCATTGTGATGAAAGGGATCATGGAGCACTGTGATTACACGGACCATGGAGCATTGTGAATACAAAGGATATGGAGCATTGAGATGACAGGGTTCATGGAGCATTGTGATGAAAGTGATCGTAGATCATTGTGATGACAAGTGTCCTGGAACCTTGTGATGACACGGTTCATGGAGCATTGTGATGACAAGGACCATGGCGAATTGTGATGACATCTGTCATGGGGCATTGTGATGACAGTGGTCATCTAGAATTGTGATGAAAGGTATCATGGAGCACTGTGATGACAGGGGCCATGGAACATTGTGATGACAAAGGCCATGGAGCATTGTGATGACAAAGGCCATGGAGCATTGTGATGACAAGTGTCATGGGGCATTGTGATGACATTGGCATGGAGCATTATGATGACAAGAGTTCTGGAGCATTTTGATGACAAGGGCATGGAGCATTGTGATGACAGGGGCCATGGAACATTGTGATGACAAAGGCCATGGAGCATTGTGATGACAAGTGTCATGGGGCATTTTGATGACATTGGCATGGAGCATTATGATGACAAGAGTTCTGGAGCATTTTGATGACAAGGGCATGGAGCATTGTGATGACAGGGGCCATGGAACATTGTGATGACAAAGGCCATGGAGCATTGTGATGACAAGTGTCCTGGGGCATTTTGATGACATTGGCATGGAGCATTATGATGACAAGGGTTCTGGAGCATTTTGATGACAAGGGCATGGAGCATTGTGATGACAGGACCCATGGAGCATTGTGATGAAAAGGGCAGGGAACATTGTGATGACTGGGTTCATGGAGCATTGTGATGAAAGGGACCATGGAGCATTGAGATGACAGGCGTCATGAGGCATGGTGATGACACTGGTCATGGAGCATTGTTATCAAAGAGATCATGGAGCAATATGATAACAGGGGCCATGGAGCATTGTGATGACAGGTGTATTGGAGCATTGTGATGAAAGTAGTCATGGATCTTTGTGATGACCTGTGCCCTGGAACACTGTGATGACACGGTTCATCGAGTATTGTGATGACAAGGGTCATAGCGAATTGTGATGACAGGTGTCATGGGGCATTGTGATGACATTGATCATCTAGGAATTGTGATGAAAGGTATCATGGAGCACTGTGATGACTGGGGGCATGAAGCATTCTTATGAAAATTGTCCTGGATTATTGTGATGACAGCAGTCATGGAGAATTTTGATGACAGGGATTTTGCAGCATTGTGTTGACAAGGGTATGGACTATTGTGATGACAATGGTCATGGAGCAATGTGATGAAAGTTTTCATGGAACATCGTGATGAAAAGTGCCTGGGAGCATTGTGACGATAAAGGCCATTGAGCATTGTGATGACAAGTGTCATGGAGCATTGTAATGAAAGGATTCATTGTGCACTGTGATGACAAGGGGGATGGAGTATTGTGATGAAACTGGTCCTGGAGCATTGTGATAACAAAAGCCATGGAGCATTGTGATGACAAGGGTCATGGATCATTGTGATGACAGGCATCATGGAGCATTGTGACGAAAGGGGCCATGGGGAATTGTAATGACAATAGAGAAATGTGATGAAAATGGTCAGCGAGCATAGTGATTAAAGTGGTCATTGAGAATTGTGACAAAAAGCGACATAGAGCATTGTGATGACAAAGGTCAGGAAGAAGTGTGATGACCAGGGTCATGTAGCATTGTGATGCCACGGTCATGGAACATTGTGATGACAAGAATTCTGGAGCATTGTGAGGAAAAAGGCACGGAGCTTTGTGATTATAGGGGACATGGAGCATTGTGAAGACATGGTCAGGGAACACTGTGATGACAGGTGTTATGGAGCAATGTGATGCCAAGTGTCATGGAGCATTGTGATGAGAGGGGCCTTGGAGAATTGTGATGACATGCGTCATGGGGCATTGAGATGGCAGTGGTCATGGAGCATTATGATGAAAGGTGTTATGGAGCACTGTGATTACAGGGGCCATGGAGCATTGTGAATACAAAGGCCATGGAGCATTGAGATGACAGTGGTCATGGAGCATTGTGATGAAAGTGGTAATGGATCATTGTGATGATAAGTGTCCTGGGACCCTGTGATGACATGGTTCATGGAGCATTGTGATGACAATGGTCATGGCGAATTGTGGTGACAATGTCATGGGGCATTGTGAAGGCAGTGGTCATCTAGAAATGTGATTAAAGTTATTATGGAGCACAGTAATGAGAGGGTCCATGGAGCATTGTGCTGACAAGTGTCATGGAGCAAGGTGATGAAACGGACATGGAGCATTTTAATGACAAGAATTCTGGAGCCTTGTGATGACAAGGACATGGAGCATTGTGATTACAGGTGCCATGGAGCAGTGTGATGAAAAAGGCTTGGAGCACTGTGATGACAAGGGCCAAGGAGCATTGTGATTACAGGGTTCATGGGGCATTGTGATGAGTGAGGTCATGGAGCATTGAGATGAAACGGGTCATGGAGCACTGTGATTACAGGGGCCATGGAGCATTGTGATGACAAAGGCCAAGGAGCATTGTGATGACAGCTGTCATGGAGCATTGAGATGAAACGTGTCATGGACCATTATGATGACAGGGGTCATGGCGAATTGTGATGACAGTGGCCATGGGGAATTTGGATGAAAGGCGTACTGGAGCATTGTGAGGAAATATTTCATGGAGCATTGTGATGACAAGGGCCATGGACCATCATGATGACAGGGGTCATGGGGCATTGTGCTGAAAGCGGTCAGAGAGCATTGTGATGAAAAGCACTATGGAGCATTGTGATGACAAGGGCCATGGAGTATTGTGAATACAAGGGACATGGAGCCTTGTGATGACAAGGGTCATGGATCATTGTAAAAACAGGTATCATTGGGCATTGTGATGACAGGGGCATGGAGCATTTTTATGTAAGTTGCCATGGAGAATTGTGATGAAAGGGATCATGTGGATTTGTAATGACAAGGGCCATGGAGCTTTGTGATGAAACAAATCTTGGAGTATTTTGATGAAAGTTGTCACGGAGCACTGCGATGAAAAGCACCAAGGAACATTGTGATGACAAGGGCCATCGAGCATTGTGATGAAAAGGGTCATGGAGCATCGTGATGACAAATGCCATGGAGATTTGTGATGAGAGGTGGCATTGGGCATTGTGATGAAAGGGGTTATGGAGTACTGTGATTACAGGGGCCATGGAGCATTGTGATGACAAGTGACATGGAGAATAGTGATGACAGGCGTCATAGAGCATTGTGATTACAAGTGCCATTTAGGATTTTGATGACAGGGGTCATCAGGCATTGTGTTGACAGGGGTCACGGAGCATTGTGATGAAAAAGGCCATAGAGCATTGTGATGACAGTGGTCATGGAGCATTGTGATGACATGGGCCATGGAGCATTGTGAAGACAAGTTTCATGGAGCACTGTGATGACACGGGCATGAAGCATGGTGATGACAACAGACGTGGAGCATTGTGATGACAAGGGCATGGAGCCTTGTGATTACAGGAGACATGGAACATTGTGATGATATTGGCAGGGATCATTGTGATTACAGGGATCATGGAGCATTGTGATGACAAAGGCATGGAGCATTGTAATTACAGGGGGTCATTGATCATTGTGATTACAAAGACCATGAGGCATTGTGATGACTGGGGCCTTGGAGCATTTTGATGACAATTCTCATCAAGCATAGTGATGACAGTGGTCATTGAGCATTGTGATTTGAAAGACCATGGAGCATGGTGATGACAGAGGCTATGGAGCATTGTGGTGACAAGGCCATGTACCATTGTGATTACAAGGGTCATGGAGCATTGTGATGAAAAGAGCAGGGAACCTTGTGGTGACCAGGGTCATGGAGACTTTTGATGACAACTTTCATGGAACGTTGTGATGACCGGGGTCATGGAGCATCGTGTTGAAAGGGAAAATGGAGCAGTGTGATTACAGGGTCCATGGAGCATTGTGAATACATAGGCCATGGAACAATGTGATGACAGGGGTCATGTAGCATTGTGATGACAGGGTCATGGAGCATTGTGATTACAGGTCTTAAGGGGCACTGTGATGACAGGTGGCATGGAGCATTGTGATGAAAATTGTCCTGGAGCATTGTGATGACAGCGGTCACAGAGAGTTGGGATGAAAGGTATCATGCAGCATTGTGATGACAACTGTCATGGATCATTTTGATGACAAGGGTCATGGAATATTCTGATAACAAGTTTCATAAAGCATTTTGATGACATGGGTCATGGAGCATTGTGTTGAAACGGGCATGGAGCATTGTAATGATAGGATATCTGGAGCATTGTGATGAAAAGGGGATGGAGCATTTTGATGACAGGGTCCAAGGAGCATTGTGCTGACAATGGCATGGAGCATTGTGATGAAAAGGGTACTGGAGCACTGTGAGGAAAGGAGTCATGGATCAATGTGATAACAGGGGTCATGGAGCTTTGTGATGACAAGCGTCATGGAGCATTGTGATGACACGGTCAAGGAACATTGCGATGACAAGAATTCTGGAGCATTGCAATGAAAGGGCATGGAGCATTGTGATTAAAGGTGAAAAGAAGCATTGTGATGATATGGACAGAGAACTTTGTGATGACAGGGGTCATGGAGCATTGTGATGAAAAGTGTCATCGAACATTGTGCTGACAGGGATCATGGAGCTTTTTGGTAAGAGAGGCCTTGGAGATTAGTGATGGCAGGTGTCATGGGGCATTGTGATGACAGCGGTCTTGGAGCATTGTGATGAAAGGGATCATGGAGCACTGTGATTACACGGACCATGGAGCATTGTGAATACAAAGGATATGGAGCATTGAGATGACAGGGTTCATGGAGCATTGTGATGAAAGTGATCGTAGATCATTGTGATGACAAGTGTCCTGGAACCTTGTGATGACACGGTTCATGGAGCATTGTGATGACAAGGACCATGGCGAATTGTGATGACATCTGTCATGGGGCATTGTGATGACAGTGGTCATCTAGAATTGTGATGAAAGGTATCATGGAGCACTGTGATGACAGGGGCCATGGAACATTGTGATGACAAAGGCTATGGAGCATTGTGATGACAAGTGTCATGGGGCATTGTGATGACATTGGCATGGAGCATTATGATGACAAGAGTTCTGGAGCATTTTGATGACAAGGGCATGGAGCATTGTGATGACAGGGGCCATGGAACATTGTGATGACAAAGGCCATGGAGCATTGTGATGACAAGTGTCCTGGGGCATTTTGATGACATTGGCATGGAGCATTATGATGACAAGGGTTCTGGAGCATTTTGATGACAAGGGCATGGAGCATTGTGATGACAGGACCCATGGAGCATTGTGATGAAAAGGGCAGGGAACATTGTGATGACTGGGTTCATGGAGCATTGTGATGAAAGGGACCATGGAGCATTGAGATGACAGGCGTCATGAGGCATGGTGATGACACTGGTCATGGAGCATTGTGATCAAAGAGATCATGGAGCAATATGATAACAGGGGCCATGGAGCATTGTGATGACAGGTGTATTGGAGCATTGTGATGAAAGTAGTCATGGATCATTGTGATGACATGTGCCCTGGAACACTGTGATTACACGGTTCATCGAGTATTGTGATGACAAGGGTCATAGCGAATTGTGATGACAGGTGTCATGGGGCATTGTGATGACATTGATCATCTAGGAATTGTGATGAAAGGTATCATGGAGCACTGTGATGACTGGGGGCATGAAGCATTCTTATGAAAATTGTCCTGGATTATTGTGATGACAGCAGTCATGAAGAATTGTGATGACAGGGATTTTGCAGCATTGTGTTGACAAGGGTATGGACTATTGTGATGACAATGGTCATGGAGCAATGGGATGAAAGTTTTCATGGAACATCGTGATGCAAAGTGCCTGGGAGCATTGTGACGATAAAGGCCATTGAGCATTGTGATGACAAGTGTCATGGAGCATTGTAGTGAAAGGTTTCATTGTGCACTGTGATGACAAGGGGGATGGAGTATTGTGATGAAACTGGTCCTGGAGCATTGTGATAACAAAAGCCATGGAGCATTGTGATGACAAGGGTCATGGAGCATTGTGATGACAGGCATCATGGAGCATTGTGATGAAAGGGGCCATGGGGAATTGTAATGACAATAGAGAAATGTGATGAAAATGGTCAGCGAGCATAGTGATTAAAGTGGTCATTGAGAATTGTGATGAAAAGCGACATAGAGCATTGTGATGAAAAGGTCAGGAAGAAGTGTGATGACCAGGGTCATGGAGCATTGTGATGACACGGTCATGGAACATTGTGATGACAAGAATTCTGGAGCATTGTGATGACAAGGGCCATGGAGCATTGTGATGCCACGGTCATGGAACATTGTGATGACAAGAATTCTGGAGCATTGTGAGGAAAAAGGCACGGAGCTTTGTGATTATAGGGGACATGGAGCATTGTGAAGACATGGTCAGATAACACTGTGATGACAGGTGTTATGGAGCAATGTGATGCCAAGTGTCATGGAGCATTGTGATGAGAGGGGCCTTGGAGAATTGTGATGACATGCGTCATGGGGCATTGAGATGGCAGTGGTCATGGAGCATTATGATGAAAGGTGTTATGGAGCACTGTGATTACAGGGGCCATGGAGCATTGTGAATACAAAGGCCATGGAGCATTGAGATGACAGTGGTCATGGAGCATTGTGATGAAAGTGGTAATGGATCATTGTGATGACAAGTGTCCTGGGACCCTGTGATGACATGGTTCATGGAGCATTGTGATGACAATGGTCATGGCGAATTGTGGTGACAATGTCATGGGGCATTGTGAAGGCAGTGGTCATCTAGAAATGTGATTAAAGTTATTATGGTGCACAGTAATGAGAGGGTCCATGGAGCATTGTGCTGACAAGTGTCATGGAGCAAGGTGATGAAACGGACATGGAGCATTTTAATGACAAGAATTCTGGAGCCTTGTGATGACAAGGACATGGAGCATTGTGATTACAGGTGCCATGGAGCAGTGTGATGAAAAAGGCTTGGAGCACTGTGATGACAAGGGCCAAGGAGCATTGTGATTACAGGGTTCATGGGGCATTGTGATGAGTGAGGTCATGGAGCATTGAGATGAAACGGGTCATGGAGCACTGTGATTACAGGGGCCATGGAGCATTGTGATGACAAAGGCCAAGGAGCATTGTGATGACAGCTGTCATGGAGCATTGAGATGAAACGTGTCATGGACCATTATGATGACAGGGGTCATGGAGAATTGTGATGACAGTGGCCATGGGGAATTTGGATGAAAGGCGTACTGGAGCATTGTGAGGAAATATTTCATGGAGCATTGTGATGACAAGGGCCATGGACCATCATGATGACAGGGGTCATGGGGCATTGTGCTGAAAGCGGTCAGAGAGCATTGTGATGAAAAGCACTATGGAGCATTGTGATGACAAGGGCCATGGAGTATTGTGAATACAAGGGACATGGAGCCTTGTGATGACAAGGGTCATGGATCATTGTAAAAACAGGTATCATTGGGCATTGTGATGACAGGGGCATGGAGCATTTTTATGTAAGTTGCCATGGAGAATTGTGATGAAAGGGATCATGTGGATTTGTAATGACAAGGGCCATGGAGCTTTGTGATGAAACAAATCTTGGAGTATTTTGATGAAAGTTGTCACGGAGCACTGCGATGAAAAGCACCAAGGAACATTGTGATGACAAGGGCCATCGAGCATTGTGATGAAAAGGGTCATGGAGCATCGTGATGACAAATGCCATGGAGATTTGTGATGAGAGGTGGCATTGGGCATTGTGATGAAAGGGGTTATGGAGTACTGTGATTACAGGGGCCATGGAGCATTGTGATGACAAGTGACATGGAGAATAGTGATGACAGGCGTCATAGAGCATTGTGATTACAAGTGCCATTTAGGATTTTGATGACAGGGGTCATCAGGCATTGTGTTGACAGGGGTCACGGAGCATTGTGATGAAAAAGGCCATAGAGCATTGTGATGACAGTGGTCATGGAGCATTGTGATGACATGGGCCATGGAGCATTGTGAAGACAAGTTTCATGGAGCACTGTGATGACACGGGCATGAAGCATGGTGATGACAACAGACGTGGAGCATTGTGATGACAAGGGCATGGAGCCTTGTGATTACAGGAGACATGGAACATTGTGATGATATTGGCAGGGATCATTGTGATTACAGGGATCATGGAGCATTGTGATGACAAAGGCATGGAGCATTGTAATTACAGGGGGTCATTGATCATTGTGATTACAAAGACCATGAGGCATTGTGATGACTGGGGCCTTGGAGCATTTTGATGACAATTCTCATCAAGCATAGTGATGACAGTGGTCATTGAGCATTGTGATTTGAAAGACCATGGAGCATGGTGATGACAGAGGCTATGGAGCATTGTGGTGACAAGGCCATGTACCATTGTGATTACAAGGGTCATGGAGCATTGTGATGAAAAGAGCAGGGAACCTTGTGGTGACCAAGGTCATGGAGACTTTTGATGACAACTTTCATGGAACGTTGTGATGACCGGGGTCATGGAGCATCGTGTTGAAAGGGAAAATGGAGCAGTGTGATTACAGGGTCCATGGAGCATTGTGAATACATAGGCCATGGAACAATGTGATGACAGGGGTCATGTAGCATTGTGATGACAGGGTCATGGAGCATTGTGATTACAGGTCTTAAGGGGCACTGTGATGACAGGTGGCATGGAGCATTGTGATGAAAATTGTCCTGGAGCATTGTGATGACAGCGGTCACAGAGAGTTGGGATGAAAGGTATCATGCAGCATTGTGATGACAACTGTCATGGATCATTTTGATGACAGGGGTCATGGAATATTCTGATAACAAGTTTCATAAAGCATTTTGATGACATGGGTCATGGAGCATTGTGTTGAAACGGGCATGGAGCATTGTAATGATAGGATATCTGGAGCATTGTGATGAAAAGGGGATGGAGCATTTTGATGACAGGGTCCAAGGAGCATTGTGCTGACAATGGCATGGAGCATTGTGATGAAAAGGGTACTGGAGCACTGTGAGGAAAGGAGTCATGGATCAATGTGATGACAGGGGTCATGGAGCTTTGTGATGACAAGCGTCATGGAGCATTGTGATGACACGGTCAAGGAACATTGCGATGACAAGAATTCTGGAGCATTGTAATGAAAGGGCATGGAGCATTGTGATTAAAGGTGAAAAGAAGCATTGTGATGATATGGACAGAGAACTTTGTGATGACAGGGGTCATGGAGCATTGTGATGAAAAGTGTCATCGAACATTGTGCTGACAGGGATCATGGAGCTTTTTGGTAAGAGAGGCCTTGGAGATTAGTGATGGCAGGTGTCATGGGGCATTGTGATGACAGCGGTCTTGGAGCATTGTGATGAAAGGGATCATGGAGCACTGTGATTACACGGACCATGGAGCATTGTGAATACAAAGGATATGGAGCATTGAGATGACAGGGTTCATGGAGCATTGTGATGAAATTGATCGTAGATCATTGTGATGACAAGTGTCCTGGAACCTTGTGATGACACGGTTCATGGAGCATTGTGATGACAAGGACCATGGCGAATTGTGATGACATCTGTCATGGGGCATTGTGATGACAGTGGTCATCTAGAATTGTGATGAAAGGTATCATGGAGCACTGTGATGACAGGGGCCATGGAACATTGTGATGACAAAGGCCATGGAGCATTGTGATGACAAAGGCCATGGAGCATTGTGATGACAAGTGTCATGGGGCATTGTGATGACATTGGCATGGAGCATTATGATGACAAGAGTTCTGGAGCATTTTGATGACAAGGGCATGGAGCATTGTGATGACAGGGGCCATGGAACATTGTGATGACAAAGGCCATGGAGCATTGTGATGACAAGTGTCATGGGGCATTTTGATGACATTGGCATGGAGCATTATGATGACAAGAGTTCTGGAGCATTTTGATGACAAGGGCATGGAGCATTGTGATGACAGGGGCCATGGAACATTGTGATGACAAAGGCCATGGAGCATTGTGATGACAAGTGTCCTGGGGCATTTTGATGACATTGGCATGGAGCATTATGATGACAAGGGTTCTGGAGCATTTTGATGACAAGGGCATGGAGCATTGTGATGACAGGACCCATGGAGCATTGTGATGAAAAGGGCAGGGAACATTGTGATGACTGGGTTCATGGAGCATTGTGATGAAAGGGACCATGGAGCATTGAGATGACAGGCGTCATGAGGCATGGTGATGACACTGGTCATGGAGCATTGTTATCAAAGAGATCATGGAGCAATATGATAACAGGGGCCATGGAGCATTGTGATGACAGGTGTATTGGAGCATTGTGATGAAAGTAGTCATGGATCTTTGTGATGACATGTGCCCTGGAACACTGTGATGACACGGTTCATCGAGTATTGTGATGACAAGGGTCATAGCGAATTGTGATGACAGGTGTCATGGGGCATTGTGATGACATTGATCATCTAGGAATTGTGATGAAAGGTATCATGGAGCACTGTGATGACTGGGGGCATGAAGCATTCTTATGAAAATTGTCCTGGATTATTGTGATGACAGCAGTCATGGAGAATTTTGATGACAGGGATTTTGCAGCATTGTGTTGACAAGGGTATGGACTATTGTGATGACAATGGTCATGGAGCAATGTGATGAAAGTTTTCATGGAACATCGTGATGAAAAGTGCCTGGGAGCATTGTGACGATAAAGGCCATTGAGCATTGTGATGACAAGTGTCATGGAGCATTGTAATGAAAGGATTCATTGTGCACTGTGATGACAAGGGGGATGGAGTATTGTGATGAAACTGGTCCTGGAGCATTGTGATAACAAAAGCCATGGAGCATTGTGATGACAAGGGTCATGGATCATTGTGATGACAGGCATCATGGAGCATTGTGACGAAAGGGGCCATGGGGAATTGTAATGACAATAGAGAAATGTGATGAAAATGGTCAGCGAGCATAGTGATTAAAGTGGTCATTGAGAATTGTGACGAAAAGCGACATAGAGCATTGTGATGACAAAGGTCAGGAAGAAGTGTGATGACCAGGGTCATGTAGCATTGTGATGCCACGGTCATGGAACATTGTGATGACAAGAATTCTGGAGCATTGTGAGGAAAAAGGCACGGAGCTTTGTGATTATAGGGGACATGGAGCATTGTGAAGACATGGTCAGGGAACACTGTGATGACAGGTGTTATGGAGCAATGTGATGCCAAGTGTCATGGAGCATTGTGATGAGAGGGGCCTTGGAGAATTGTGATGACATGCGTCATGGGGCATTGAGATGGCAGTGGTCATGGAGCATTATGATGAAAGGTGTTATGGAGCACTGTGATTACAGGGGCCATGGAGCATTGTGAATACAAAGGCCATGGAGCATTGAGATGACAGTGGTCATGGAGCATTGTGATGAAAGTGGTAATGGATCATTGTGATGACAAGTGTCCTGGGACCCTGTGATGACATGGTTCATGGAGCATTGTGATGACAATGGTCATGGCGAATTGTGGTGACAATGTCATGGGGCATTGTGAAGGCAGTGGTCATCTAGAAATGTGATTAAAGTTATTATGGAGCACAGTAATGAGAGGGTCCATGGAGCATTGTGCTGACAAGTGTCATGGAGCAAGGTGATGAAACGGACATGGAGCATTTTAATGACAAGAATTCTGGAGCCTTGTGATGACAAGGACATGGAGCATTGTGATTACAGGTGCCATGGAGCAGTGTGATGAAAAAGGCTTGGAGCACTGTGATGACAAGGGCCAAGGAGCATTGTGATTACAGGGTTCATGGGGCATTGTGATGAGTGAGGTCATGGAGCATTGAGATGAAACGGGTCATGGAGCACTGTGATTACAGGGGCCATGGAGCATTGTGATGACAAAGGCCAAGGAGCATTGTGATGACAGCTGTCATGGAGCATTGAGATGAAACGTGTCATGGACCATTATGATGACAGGGGTCATGGAGAATTGTGATGACAGTGGCCATGGGGAATTTGGATGAAAGGCGTACTGGAGCATTGTGAGGAAATATTTCATGGAGCATTGTGATGACAAGGGCCATGGACCATCATGATGACAGGGGTCATGGGGCATTGTGCTGAAAGCGGTCAGAGAGCATTGTGATGAAAAGCACTATGGAGCATTGTGATGACAAGGGCCATGGAGTATTGTGAATACAAGGGACATGGAGCCTTGTGATGACAAGGGTCATGGATCATTGTAAAAACAGGTATCATTGGGCATTGTGATGACAGGGGCATGGAGCATTTTTATGTAAGTTGCCATGGAGAATTGTGATGAAAGGGATCATGTGGATTTGTAATGACAAGGGCCATGGAGCTTTGTGATGAAACAAATCTTGGAGTATTTTGATGAAAGTTGTCACGGAGCACTGCGATGAAAAGCACCAAGGAACATTGTGATGACAAGGGCCATCGAGCATTGTGATGAAAAGGGTCATGGAGCATCGTGATGACAAATGCCATGGAGATTTGTGATGAGAGGTGGCATTGGGCATTGTGATGAAAGGGGTTATGGAGTACTGTGATTACAGGGGCCATGGAGCATTGTGATGACAAGTGACATGGAGAATAGTGATGACAGGCGTCATAGAGCATTGTGATTACAAGTGCCATTTAGGATTTTGATGACAGGGGTCATCAGGCATTGTGTTGACAGGGGTCACGGAGCATTGTGATGAAAAAGGCCATAGAGCATTGTGATGACAGTGGTCATTGAGCATTGTGAAGACAAGTTTCATGGAGCACTGTGATGACACGGGCATGAAGCATGGTGATGACAACAGACGTGGAGCATTGTGATGACAAGGGCATGGAGCCTTGTGATTACAGGAGACATGGAACATTGTGATGATATTGGCAGGGATCATTGTGATTACAGGGATCATGGAGCATTGTGATGACAAAGGCATGGAGCATTGTAATTACAGGGGGTCATTGATCATTGTGATTACAAAGACCATGAGGCATTGTGATGACTGGGGCCTTGGAGCATTTTGATGACAATTCTCATCAAGCATAGTGATGACAGTGGTCATTGAGCATTGTGATTTGAAAGACCATGGAGCATGGTGATGACAGAGGCTATGGAGCATTGTGGTGACAAGGCCATGTACCATTGTGATTACAAGGGTCATGGAGCATTGTGATGAAAAGAGCAGGGAACCTTGTGGTGACCAGGGTCATGGAGACTTTTGATGACAACTTTCATGGAACGTTGTGATGACCGGGGTCATGGAGCATCGTGTTGAAAGGGAAAATGGAGCAGTGTGATTACAGGGTCCATGGAGCATTGTGAATACATAGGCCATGGAACAATGTGATGACAGGGGTCATGTAGCATTGTGATGACAGGGTCATGGAGCATTGTGATTACAGGTCTTAAGGGGCACTGTGATGACAGGTGGCATGGAGCATTGTGATGAAAATTGTCCTGGAGCATTGTGATGACAGCGGTCACAGAGAGTTGGGATGAAAGGTATCATGCAGCATTGTGATGACAACTGTCATGGATCATTTTGATGACAGGGGTCATGGAATATTCTGATAACAAGTTTCATAAAGCATTTTGATGACATGGGTCATGGAGCATTGTGTTGAAACGGGCATGGAGCATTGTAATGATAGGATATCTGGAGCATTGTGATGAAAAGGGGATGGAGCATTTTGATGACAGGGTCCAAGGAGCATTGTGCTGACAATGGCATGGAGCATTGTGATGAAAAGGGTACTGGAGCACTGTGAGGAAAGGAGTCATGGATCAATGTGATAACAGGGGTCATGGAGCTTTGTGATGACAAGCGTCATGGAGCATTGTGATGACACGGTCAAGGAACATTGCGATGACAAGAATTCTGGAGCATTGCAATGAAAGGGCATGGAGCATTGTGATTAAAGGTGAAAAGAAGCATTGTGATGATATGGACAGAGAACTTTGTGATGACAGGGGTCATGGAGCATTGTGATGAAAAGTGTCATCGAACATTGTGCTGACAGGGATCATGGAGCTTTTTGGTAAGAGAGGCCTTGGAGATTAGTGATGGCAGGTGTCATGGGGCATTGTGATGACAGCGGTCTTGGAGCATTGTGATGAAAGGGATCATGGAGCACTGTGATTACACGGACCATGGAGCATTGTGAATACAAAGGATATGGAGCATTGAGATGACAGGGTTCATGGAGCATTGTGATGAAAGTGATCGTAGATCATTGTGATGACAAGTGTCCTGGAACCTTGTGATGACACGGTTCATGGAGCATTGTGATGACAAGGACCATGGCGAATTGTGATGACATCTGTCATGGGGCATTGTGATGACAGTGGTCATCTAGAATTGTGATGAAAGGTATCATGGAGCACTGTGATGACAGGGGCCATGGAACATTGTGATGACAAAGGCCATGGAGCATTGTGATGACAAAGGCCATGGAGCATTGTGATGACAAGTGTCATGGGGCATTGTGATGACATTGGCATGGAGCATTATGATGACAAGAGTTCTGGAGCATTTTGATGACAAGGGCATGGAGCATTGTGATGACAGGGGCCATGGAACATTGTGATGACAAAGGCCATGGAGCATTGTGATGACAAGTGTCATGGGGCATTTTGATGACATTGGCATGGAGCATTATGATGACATGAGTTCTGGAGCATTTTGATGACAAGGGCATGGAGCATTGTGATGACAGGGGCCATGGAACATTGTGATGACAAAGGCCATGGAGCATTGTGATGACAAGTGTCATGGGGCATTTTGATGACATTGGCATGGAGCATTATGATGACAAGTGTCTGGAGCATTTTGTTGACAAGGGCATGGAGCATTGTGATGACAGTGTCCATGGAGCATTGTGATGAAAAGGGCAGGGAATATTGTGATGACTGGGTTCATGGAGCATTGTGATGAAAGGGAACTTGGAGCATTGAGATGACAGGCGTCATGAGGCATGGTGATGACACTGGTCATGGAGCATTGTGATCAAAGAGATCATGGAGCAATATGATAACAGGGGCCATGGAGCATTGTGATGACAGGTGTATTGGAGCATTGTGATGAAAGTAGTCATGGATCATTGTGATGACATGTGCCCTGGAACACTGTGATGACACGGTTCATCGAGCTTTGTGATGACAAGTGTCATAGCGAATCGTGATTACAGGTGTCACTGGGCATTGTGATGACATTGATCATCTAGGAATTGTGATGAAAGTTATCATGGAGCACTATGATGACTGGGGGCATGAAGCATTCTTATGAAAATTGTCCTGGATTATTGTGATGACAGCAGTCATGGAGAATTGTGATGACAGGGACTTTGCAGCATTGTGTTGACAAGGGTATGGACTATTGTGATGACAATGGTCATGGAGCAATGTGATGAAAGTTTTCATGGAACATCGTGATGAAAAGTGCCTGGGAGCATTGTGACGATAAAGGCCATTGAGCATTGTGATGACAAGTGTCATGGAGCATTGTAATGAAAGGTTTCCTTGTGCACTGTGATGAAAAGGGGGATGGAGTATTGTGATGAAACTGGTCCTGGAGCATTGTGATAACAAAAGCAATGGAGCATTCTGATGACAATGTTCATGGAGCATTGTGATGACAGGCATCATGGAGCATTGTGACGAAAGGGGCCATGGGGAATTGTAATGACAATAGAGAAATGTGATGAAAATGGTCAGCGAGCATAGTGATTAAAGTGGTCATTGAGAATTGTGATGAAAAGCGACATAGAGCATTGTGATGACAAAGGTCAGGAAGAAGTGTGATGACCAGGGTCATGGAGCATTGTGATGCCGCCTTCATGGAACATTGTGTTGAGAAGAATTCGGGAGCATTGTGATGACAAGGGCCATGGAGCATTGTGATGCCACGGTCATGGAACATTGTGATGACAAGAATTCTGGAGCATTGTGAGGAGAAAGGCATGGAGCATTGTGAGTGTAGGGGACATGGAGCATTGTGATGACATGGGCAGGGAACACTGTGATGACAGGTGTTATGGAGCAATGTGATGCCAAGTGTCATGGAGCATTGTGATGAGAGGGGCCTTGGAGAATTGTGATGACATGCGTCATGGGGCATTGAGATGGCAGTGGTCATGGAGCATTATGATGAAAGGTGTTATGGAGCACTGTGATTAGAGGGGCCATGGAGCATTGTGAATACAAAGGCCATGGAGCATTGAGATGACAGTGGTCATGGAGCATTGTGATGAAAGTGGTAATGGATCATTGTGATGACAAGTGTCCTGGGACCCTGTGATGACATGGTTCATGGAGCATTGTGATGACAATGGTCATGGCGAATTGTGGTGACAATGTCATGGGGCATTGTGAAGGCAGTGGTCATCTAGAAATGTGATTAAAGTTATTATGGAGCACAGTAATGAGAGGGTCCATGGAGCATTGTGCTGACAAGTGTCATGGAGCAAGGTGATGAAACGGACATGGAGCATTTTAATGACAAGAATTCTGGAGCCTTGTGATGACAAGGACATGGAGCATTGTGATTACAGGTGCCATGGAGCAGTGTGATGAAAAAGGCTTGGAGCACTGTGATGACAAGGGCCAAGGAGCATTGTGATGAAAAGGGTCATGGAGCATCGTGATGACAAATGCCATGGAGATTTGTGATGAGAGGTGGCATTGGGCATTGTGATGAAAGGGGTTATGGAGTACTGTGATTACAGGGGCCATGGAGCATTGTGATGACAAGTGACATGGAGAATAGTGATGACAGGCGTCATAGAGCATTGTGATTACAAGTGCCATTTAGGATTTTGATGACAGGGGTCATCAGGCATTGTGTTGACAGGGGTCACGGAGCATTGTGATGAAAAAGGCCATAGAGCATTGTGATGACAGTGGTCATGGAGCATTGTGATGACATGGGCCATGGAGCATTGTGAAGACAAGTTTCATGGAGCACTGTGATGACACGGGCATGAAGCATGGTGATGACAACAGACGTGGAGCATTGTGATGACAAGGGCATGGAGCCTTGTGATTACAGGAGACATGGAACATTGTGATGATATTGGCAGGGATCATTGTGATTACAGGGATCATGGAGCATTGTGATGACAAAGGCATGGAGCATTGTAATTACAGGGGGTCATTGATCATTGTGATTACAAAGACCATGAGGCATTGTGATGACTGGGGCCTTGGAGCATTTTGATGACAATTCTCATCAAGCATAGTGATGACAGTGGTCATTGAGCATTGTGATTTGAAAGACCATGGAGCATGGTGATGACAGAGGCTATGGAGCATTGTGGTGACAAGGCCATGTACCATTGTGATTACAAGGGTCATGGAGCATTGTGATGAAAAGAGCAGGGAACCTTGTGGTGACCAGGGTCATGGAGACTTTTGATGACAACTTTCATGGAACGTTGTGATGACCGGGGTCATGGAGCATCGTGTTGAAAGGGAACATGGAGCAGTGTGATTACAGGGTCCATGGAGCATTGTGAATACATAGGCCATGGAACAATGTGATGACAGGGGTCATGTAGCATTGTGATGAGAGGGTCATGGAGCATTGTGATTACAGGTCTTAAGGGGCACTGTGATGACAGGTGGCATGGAGCATTGTGATGAAAATTGTCCTGGAGCATTGTGATGACAGCGGTCACAGAGAGTTGGGATGAAAGGTATCATGCAGCATTGTGATGACAACTGTCATGGATCATTTTGATGACAGGGGTCATGGAATATTCTGATAACAAGTTTCATAAAGCATTTTGATGACATGGGTCATGGAGCATTGTGTTGAAACGGGCATGGAGCATTGTAATGATAGGATATCTGGAGCATTGTGATGAAAAGGGGATGGAGCATTTTGATGACAGGGTCCAAGGAGCATTGTGCTGACAATGGCATGGAGCATTGTGATGAAAAGGGTACTGGAGCACTGTGAGGAAAGGAGTCATGGATCAATGTGATGACAGGGGTCATGGAGCTTTGTGATGACAAGCGTCATGGAGCATTGTGATGACACGGTCAAGGAACATTGCGATGACAAGAATTCTGGAGCATTGTGATGAAAGGGCATGGAGCATTGTGATTAAAGGTGAAAAGGAGCATTGTGATGATATGCGCAGAGAACTTTGTGATGACGGGGGTCATGGAGCATTGTGATGAAAAGTGTCATCGAACATTGTGCTGACAGGGAACATGGAGCTTTTTGGTAAGAGAGGCCTTGGAGATTAGTGATGGCAGGTGTCATGGGGCATTGTGATGACAGCGGTCTTGGAGCATTGTGATGAAAGGGGTCATGGAGCACTGTGATTACACGGACCATGGAGCATTGTGACTACAAAGGATATGGAGCATTGAGATGACAGGGTTCATGGAGCATTGTGATGAAAGTGATCATAGATCATTGTGATGACAAGTGTCCTGGAACCTTGTGAGGACACGGTTCATGGAGCATTGTGATGACAAGGACCATGGCGAATTGTGATGACATCTGTCATTGGGCATTGTGATGACAATGGTCATCTAGAATTGTGATGAAAGGTATCATGGAGCACTGTGATGACAGGGGCCATGGAACATTGTGATGACAAAGGCCAAGGAGCATTGTGATGACAGCTGTCATGGAGCATTGAGATGAAACGTGTCATGGACCATTATGATGACAGGGGTCATTGAGAATTGTGATGACAGTGGCCATGGGGAATTTGGATGAAAGGCGTACTGGAGCATTGTGAGGAAATATTTCATGGAGCATTGTGATGACAAGGGCCATGGACCATCATGATGACAGGGGTCATGGGGCATTGTGCTGAAAGCGGTCAGAGAGCATTGTGATGAAAAGCACTATGGAGCATTGTGATGACAAGGGCCATGGAGTATTGTGAATACAAGGGACATGGAGCCTTGGGATGACAAGGGCCATGGATCATTGTAAAAACAGGTATCATTGGCCATTGTGATGACAGGGGCATGGAGCATTTTTATGTAAGTTGCCATGGAGAATTGTGATGGAAGGGATCATGTGGATTTGTAATGACAAGGGCCATGGAGCACTGTGATGAAACAAATCTTGGAGTATTTTGATGAAACTTGTCACGGAGCACTGCGATGAAAAGCACCAAGGAACATTTTGATGACAAGGGCCATCGAGCATTGTGATGACAAGTGTCATGGAGCATCGTGATGACAAATGCCATGGAGAATTGTGATGAGAAGTGGCATTGGGCATTGTGATGAAAGAGGTTACGGAGTACTGTGATTACAGGGGCCATGGAGCATTGTGTTGACAAGTGACATGGAGAATAGTGATGACAGGCATCATTGAGCACTGTGATTACAAGTGCCATTTAGGATTTTGATGACAGGTGTCATCAGGCATTGTGTTGACAGGGGTCACGGAGCATTGTGATGAAAAAGGCCATAGAGCATTGTGATGACAGTGGTCATGGAGCATTGTGATGACATGGGCCATGGAGCCTTGTGAAGACAAGATTCATGGAGCATTGTGATGACACGTGCATGAAGCATGGTGATGACAACAGACCTGGAGCATTGTGATGACAAGGGCATGGAGCATTGTGATTACAAGAGATATGGAGCATTGTGATGACAAAGGCATGGAGCATTGTGATGACAGGGGTCATTGAGCATTGTGATTACAAAGACCATGAGGCATTGTGATGACAGGGGCCTTGGAGCATTTCGATGACAATGGTCATCAAGCATAGTGATGACAGCAGTCATTGAGCATTGTGATGAGAAAGACCATGGAGCATGGTGATGACAGATGCTATGGAGCATTGTGGTGACAAGACCATGTACCATTGTGATTACAAGGGTCATGGTGCATTGTGATGACAAGAGCAGGGAACCTTGTGGTGACCAGGGTCATGGAGACTTTTGATGACAACTTTCATGGAACGTTGTGATGACAGGGGTCATGGAGCATTGTGTTGAAAGGGAACATGGAGCAGTGTGATTAGAGGGTCCATGGAGCATTGTGAATACATAGGCCATGGAAAAATGTGTTGACAGGGGTCATGTAGCAATGTGATGACAGGGTCATGGAGCATTGTGATTACAGGTGTTAAGGGGCACTGTGATGACAGGGGGCATGGAGCATTGTGATGAATATTGTCCTGGAGCATTGTGATGACAGCGGTCACAGAGAGTTGGGATGAAAGGTATCATGCAGCATTGTGATGACAACTGTCATGGATCATTTTGATGACAGGGGTCATGGAATATTCTGATAACAAAGTTCATAAAGCATTTTGATGACATGGGTCATGGAGCATTGTGTTGACACGGGCATGGAGCATTGTAATGATAGGATATCTGGAGCATTGTGATGAAAAGGGGATGGGGCATTTTGATGACAGGGTCCAAGGCGCATTGTGCTGACAATGGCATGGAGCATTGTGATGAAAAGGGTACTGGAGCACTGTGAGGAAAGGAGTCATGGATCAATGTGATGACAGGGGTCATGGAGCTTTGTGATGACAAGGGTCATGGAGCATTGTGATGACAGTGGTCATGGAGCTTTGTGATGACAAGCGTCATGGATCATTGTGATGACAGGGGTCATGGAGCTTTGTGATGACAATGGTCATGGATCAGTGTGATGACAGGGGTCATGGAGCTTTGTGATGACAAGCGTCATGGAGCATTGTGATGACACGGTCAAGGAACATTGCGATGACAAGAATTCTGGAGCATTGTGATGAAAGGGCATGGAGCATTGTGATTAAAGGTGAAAAGGAGCATTGTGATGATATGCGCAGAGAACTTTGTGATGACGGGGGTCATGGAGCATTGTGATGAAAAGTGTCATCGAACATTGTGCTGACAGGGAACATGGAGCTTTTTGGTAAGAGAGGCCTTGGAGATTAGTGATGGCAGGTGTCATGGGGCATTGTGATGACAGCGGTCTTGGAGCATTGTGATGAAAGGGGTCATGGAGCACTGTGATTACACAGACCATGGAGCATTGTGACTACAAAGGATATGGAGCATTGAGATGACAGGGTTCATGGAGCATTGTGATGAAAGTGATCATAGATCATTGTGATGACAAGTGTCCTGGAACCTTGTGAGGACACGGTTCATGGAGCATTGTGATGACAAGGACCATGGCGAATTGTGATGACATCTGTCATTGGGCATTGTGATGACAGTGGTCATCTAGAATTGTGATGAAAGGTATCATGGAGCACTGTGATGACAGGGGCCATGGAACATTGTGATGACAAAGGCCATGGAGCATTGTGTTGACAAGTGTCATGGGGCATTTGGATGACATTGGCATGGAGCATTTTGATGACAAGTGTTCTGGAGCATTTTGATGACAAGGGCATGGAGCATTGGGATGACAGGGCCCAAGGAGCATTGTGATGAGAGGGTTCATGGAGCATTATGAAGAAAGGGGCCATGGAGCATTGAGATGACAGGCGTCATGAGGCATGGTGATGACACTGGTCATGGAGCATTGTGATCAAAGAGATCATGGAGCAATATGATAACAGGGGCCATGGAGCATTGTGATGACAGGTGTATTGGAGCATTGTGATGAAAGTAGTCATGGATCATTGTGGTGACATGTGCCCTGAAACACTGTGATGACACGGTTCATCGAGAATTGTGATGACAAGGGTCATAGCGAATTGTGATGACAGTTGTCATGGGGCATTGTGATGACATTGATCATCTAGGAATTGTGATGGAAGGTATCATGGAGCACTGTGATGACTGGGGGCATGAAGCATTCTTATGAAAATTGTCCTGGATTATTGTGATGACAGTAGTCATGGAGAATTGTGATGACAGGGATTTTGTAGCGTTGTGTTGACAAGGGTATGGACTATTGTGTTGACAATGGTCATGGAGCAATGTGATGAAAGTTTTCATGGAACATCGTGATGAAAAGTGCCTGGGAGCATTGTGACGATAAAGGCCATTGAGCATTGTGATGACAAGTGTCATGGAGCATTGTAATGAAAGGTTTCATTGTGCACTGTGATGACAAGGGGGATGGAGTATTGTGATGAAACTGGTCCTGGAGCATTGTGATAACAAAAGCCATGGAGCATTGTGATGACAAAGGTCATGGAGCATTGTGATGAGAGGCATCAGGGAGCATTGTGACGAAAGGGGCCATGGGGAATTGTAATGACAATAGAGAAATATGATGAAAATGGTCAGCGAGCATAGTGATTAATGTGGTCATTGAGAATTGTGATGAAGAGCGACACAGAGCATTGTGATGACAAAGGTCAAGAAGAAGTGTGATGACCAGGGTCATGTAGCATTGTGATGACACGGTCATGGAACATTGTGATGACAAGAATTCTGGAGCATTGTGATGACAAGGGCCATGGAGCATTGTGATGGCACGGTCATTGAACATTGTGATGACAAGAATTCTGGAGCATTGTGAGGAAAAAGGCATGGAGCATTGTGATTATAGGGGACATGGAGCATTGTGATGACATTGGTAGGGAACACTGTGATGACAGGTGTTATGGAGCAATGTGATGACAAGTGTCATGGAGCATTGTGATGAGAGGGACCTTGGAGAATTGTGATGACAGGCGTCATGGGGCATTGAGATGGCAGTGGTCATGGAGCATTATGATGAAACGTGTTATGGAGCACTATGATTAAAAGGGCCATGGAGCATTGTGAATACAAAGGCCATGGAGCTTTGAGATGACAGTGGTCATGGAGCATTGTGATGAAAGTGGTAATGGATCATTGTGATGACAAGTGTCCTGGGACCCTGTGATGACATGGTTCATGGAGCATTGTGATGACAATGGTCATGGTGAATAGTGGTGACAATGTCATGGGGCATTGTGAAGGCAGTGGTCATCTAGAAATGTGATTAAAGTTATTATTGAGCACAGTAATGAGAGGGTCCATGGAGCATTGTGATGACAAGTGTCATGGAGCAAGGTGATGAAACGGACATGGAGCATTTTAATGACAAGAATTCTGGAGCCTTGTGATGACAAGGACATGGAGCATTGTGATTACAGGTGTCATGGGGCATTGTGATGAGTGAGGTCATGGAGCATTGAGATGAAACGTGTCATGGAGCACTGTGATTACATGGGCCATGGAGCCTTGTGATGACAAAGGCCAAGGAGCATTGTGATGACAGGTGTCATGGAGCATTGAGATGAAACGGGTCATGGACCATTATGATGACAGGGTTCATGGAGAATTGTGATGACAGTGGCCATGGGGAATTTGGATGAAAGGCGTACTGGAGCATTGTGAGGAAATGTTTCATGGAGCATTGTGATGTCAAGGGCCATGGACCATCATGAGGACAGGGGTCATGGGGCATTGTGCTGAAAGCGGTCAGGGAGCACATTGCGATGAAAAGCACTATGGAGCATTGTGATGACAAAGGCCATGGATTATTGTGAATACAAGGGACATGGAGCCTTGTGATGACAAGGGTCATGGAACATTGTAAAAACAGGTATCATTGGGCATTGTGATGACAGGGGCATGGAGCATTTTTATGTAAGTTGCTATGGAGAATTGTGATGAAAGGGATCATGTGGATTTGTAATGACAAGGGCCATGGAGCATTGTGATGAAACAAATCTTGGAGTATTTTGATGAAAGTTGTCACGGAGCATTGCGATGAAAAGCACCAAGGAACATTGTGATGACAAGGGCCATCGAGCATTGTGATGACAAGTGTCATGGAGCATCGTGATGACAAATGCCATGGAGAATTGTGATGAGAGGTGGCATTGGGCATTGTGATGAAAGGGGTTATGGAGTACTGTGATTACAGGGGCCATGGAGCATTGTGATGAAAAGTGACATGGAGAATAGTGATGACAGGCATCAGAGAGCATTGTGATTACAAGTGCCATTTAGGATTTTGATGACAGGGGCCATCAGGCATTGTGTTGACAGGGGTCACGGAGCATTGTGATGAAAAAGGCCATAGAGCATTGTGATGACAGTGGTCATGGAGCATTGTGATGATATGGGCCATGGAGCATTGTGAAGACAAGATTCATGGAGCATTGTGATGACACGGGCATGAAGCATGGTGATGACAACAGACCTGGAGCACTGTGATGACAAGGGCATGGAGCATTGTGATTACAGGAGACACGGAACATTGTGATGATATTGGCAGGGATCATTGTGATTACAGGGGTCATGAAGCATTGTGATGAAAAAGGCATGGAGCATTGTGATGACAGGGGTCATTGAGCATTGTGATTACAAAGACCATGAGGCACTGTGATGACAGGGGCCTTGGAGCATTTTGATGACAATGGTCATCAAGCATAGTGATGACAGCGGTCATTGAGCATTGTGAGGAGAAAGACCATGGAGCATGGTGAAGACAGAGGCTATGGAGCATTGTGGTGACAAGGCAATGTACCATTGTGATTACAAGGGTCATGGAGCATTGTGATGACAAGAGCAGGGAATCTTTTGGTGACCAAGGTCATGGAGCCTTTTGATGACAACTTTCATGGAACGTTGTGATGACAGGGGTCATGGAGCATTGTGTAGAAAGGGAACATGGAGCAGTGTGATGACAGGGTCCATGGAGCATTGTGAATACATAGGCCATGGAATAATATGATGACAGGAGTCATGTAGCATTGTGATGACAGGGTCATGGAGCATTGTGATTACAGGTGTTAAGGGGCACTGTGATGACAGGGGGCATGGAACATTGTGATGAAAATTCTCCTGGAGCATTGTGATGAGAGCGGTCACAGAGATTTGGGATGAAAGGTATCATGCAGCATTGTGATGACAACTGTCATGGATCCTTTTGATGACAGGGGTCATGGAATATTCTGATAACAAGGTTCATAAAGCATTTTGATGACATGCGTCATGGAGCATTGTTTTGACACGGGCATGGAGCATTGTAATGATAGGATATCTGGAGCATTGTGATGAAAAGTGGATGGAGCATTTTGATGACAGGGTCCAAGGAGCATTGTGCTGACAATGGCAAGGAGCATTGTGATGAAAAGGGTACTGGAGCACTGTGAGGAAAGGAGTCATGGATCAATGTGATGACAGGGGTCATGGAGCTTTGTGATGACAAGGGTCATGGAGCATTGTGATGACAGGGGTCATGGAGCTTTGTGATGACAATGGTCACGGATCATTGTGATGACAGGGGTCATGGAGCTTTGTGATGACAAGCGTCATGGAGCATTGTGATGACACGGTCAAGGAACATTGTGATGACAAGAATTCTGGAGCATTGTGATGAAAGGGCATGGAGCATTGTGATTAAAGGTGAAAAGGAGCACTGTGATGATATGGGCAGAGAACATTGTGATGACAGGGGTCATGGAGCATTGTGATGAAAAGTGTCATCGAACATTGTGCTGACAGGGATCATGGAGCTTTTTGGTAAGAGAGGCCTTGGAGATTAGTGATGGCAGGTGTCATGGGGCATTGTGATGACAGCGGTCTTGGAGCATTGTGCTGAAAGGGGTCATGGAGCACTGTGATTACACGGATCATGGAGCATTGTGACTACAAAGGATATGGAGCATTAAGATGACAGGGTTCATGGAGCATTGTGATGAAAGTGATCATAGATCATTTTGATGACAAGTGTCCTGGAACATTGTGATGACACGGTTCATGGAGCATTGTGATGACAAGGACCATGGCGAATTGTGATGACATCTGTCATGGGGCATTGTGATGACAGTGGTCATCTAGAATTGTGATGAAATGTATCATGGAGCACTGTGATGACAGGGGCCATGGAACATTGTGATGACAAAGGCCATGGAGCATTGTGATGAGAAGTGTCATGGGGCATTTTGATGACATTGGCATGGAGCATTATGATGACAAGTGTCTGGAGCATTTTGATGACAAGGGCATGGAGCATTGTGATGACAGTGTCCATGGAGCATTGTGATGAAAAGGGCAGGGAATATTGTGATGACTGGGTTCATGGAGCATTGTGATGAAAGGGAACTTGGAGCATTGAGATGACAGGCGTCATGAGGCATGGTGATGACACAGGTCATGGAGCATTGTGATCAAAGAGATCATGGAGCAATATGATAACAGGGGCCATGGAGCATTGTAATGACAGGTGTATTGGAGCATTGTGATGAAAGTAGTCATGGATCATTGTGATGACATGTGCCCTGGAACACTGTGATGACACGGTTCATCGAGCTTTGTGATGACAAGTGTCATAGCGAATCGTGATTACAGGTGTCACTGGGCATTGTGATGACATTGATCATCTAGGAATTGTGATGAAAGTTATCATGGAGCACTATGATGACTGGGGGCATGAAGCATTCTTATGAAAATTGTCCTGGATTATTGTGATGACAGCAGTCATGGAGAATTGTGATGACAGGGACTTTGCAGCATTGTGTTGACAAGGGTATGGACTATTGTGATGACAATGGTCATGGAGCAATGTGATGAAAGTTTTCATGGAACATCGTGATGAAAAGTGCCTGGGAGCATTGTGACGATAAAGGCCATGGAGCATTTTGATGACAATTGTCATGGAGCACGGTGATGAAACGGACATGGAGCATTTTAATGACAAGAATTCTGGAGCCTTGTGATGACAAGGACATGGAGCATTGTGATTACAGGTGCCATGGAGCAGTGTGATGAAACAGGCTTGGAGCACTGTGATGACAAGGGCCAAGGAGCATTGTGATTACAGGGTTCATGGGGCATTGTGATGAGTGAGGTCATGGAGCATTGAGATGAAACGGGTCATGGAGCACTGTGATTACAGGGGCCATGGAGCATTGTGATGACAAAGGCCAAGGAGCATTGTGATGACAGCTGTCATGGAGCATTGAGATGAAACGTGTCATGGACCATTATGATGACAGGGGTCATGGAGAATTGTGATGACAGTGGCCATGGGGAATTTGGATGAAAGGCGTACTGGAGCATTGTGAGGAAATATTTCATGGAGCATTGTGATGACAAGGGCCATGGACCATCATGATGACAGGGGTCATGGGGCATTGTGCTGAAAGCGGTCAGAGAGCATTGTGATGAAAGGCACTATGGAGCATTGTGATGACAAGGGCCATGGAGTATTGTGAATACAAGGGACATGGAGCCTTGGGATGACAAGGGCCATGGATCATTGTAAAAACAGGTATCATTGGCCATTGTGATGACAGGGGCATGGAGCATTTTTATGTAAGTTGCCATGGAGAATTGTGATGAAAGGGATCATGTGGATTTGTAATGACAAGGGCCATGGAGCACTGTGATGAAACAAATCTTGGAGTATTTTGATGAAACTTGTCACGGAGCACTGCGATGAAAAGCACCAAGGAACATTTTGATGACAAGGGCCATCGAGCATTGTGATGACAAGTGTCATGGAGCATCGTGATGACAAATGCCATGGAGAATTGTGATGAGAAGTGGCATTGGGCATTGTGATGAAAGAGGTTACGGAGTACTGTGATTACAGGGGCCATGGAGCATTGTGTTGACAAGTGACATGGAGAATAGTGATGACAGGCATCATTGAGCACTGTGATTACAAGTGCCATTTAGGATTTTGATGACAGGTGTCATCAGGCATTGTGTTGACAGGGGTCACGGAGCATTGTGATGAAAAAGGCCATAGAGCATTGTGATGACAGTGGTCATGGAGCATTGTGATGACATGGGCCATGGAGCCTTGTGAAGACAAGATTCATGGAGCATTGTGATGACACGGGCATGAAGCATGGTGATGACAACAGACCTGGAGCATTGTGATGACAAGGGCATGGAGCATTGTGATTACAAGAGATATGGAGCATTGTGATGACAAAGGCATGGAGCATTGTGATGACAGGGGTCATTGAGCATTGTGATTACAAAGACCATGAGGCATTGTGATGACAGGGGCCTTGGAGCATTTCGATGACAATGGTCATCAAGCATAGTGATGACAGCAGTCATTGAGCATTGTGATGAGAAAGACCATGGAGCATGGTGATGACAGAGGCTATGGAGCATTGTGGTGACAAGACCATGTACCATTGTGATTACAAGGGTCATGGTGCATTGTGATGACAAGAGCAGGGAACCTTGTGGTGACCAGGGTCATGGAGACTTTTGATGACAACTTTCATGGAACGTTGTGATGACAGGGGTCATGGAGCATTGTGTTGAAAGGGAACATGGAGCAGTGTGATTACAGGGTCCATGGAGCATTGTGAATACATAGGCCATGGAACAATGTGTTGACAGGGGTCATGTAGCAATGTGATGACAGGGTCATGGAGCATTGTGATTACAGGTGTTAAGGGGCACTGTGATGACAGGGGGCATGGAGCATTGTGATGAAAATTGTCCTGGAGCATTGTGATGACAGCGGTCACAGAGAGTTGGGATGAAAGGTATCATGCAGCATTGTGATGACAACTGTCATGGATCATTTTGATGACAGGGGTCATGGAATATTCTGATAACAAGTTTCATAAAGCATTTTGATGACATGGATCATGGAGCATTGTGTTGACACGGGCATGGAGCATTGTAATGATAGGATATCTGGAGCATTGTGATGAAAAGGGGATGGGGCATTTTGATGACAGGGTCCAAGGCGCATTGTGCTGACAATGGCATGGAGCATTGTGATGAAAAGGGTACTGGAGCACTGTGAGGAAAGGAGTCATGGATCAATGTGATGACAGGGGTCATGGAGCTTTGTGATGACAAGCGTCATGGATCATTGTGATGACAGGGGTCATGGAGCTTTGTGATGACAATGGTCATGGATCAGTGTGATGACAGGGGTCATGGAGCTTTGTGATGACAAGCGTCATGGAGCATTGTGATGACACGGTCAAGGAATATTGCGATGACAAGAATTCTGGAGCATTGTGATGAAAGGGCATGGAGCATTGTGATTAAAGGTGAAAAGGAGCATTGTGATGATATGCGCAGAGAACTTTGTGATGACGGGGGTCATGGAGCATTGTGATGAAAAGTGTCATCGAACATTGTGCTGACAGGGAACATGGAGCTTTTTGGTAAGAGAGGCCTTGGAGATTAGTGATGGCAGGTGTCATGAGGCATTGTGATGACAGCGGTCTTGGAGCATTGTGATGAAAGGGGTCATGGAGCACTGTGATTACACAGACCATGGAGCATTGTGACTACAAAGGATATGGAGCATTGAGATGACAGGGTTCATGGAGCATTGTGATGAAAGTGATCATAGATCATTGTGATGACAAGTGTCCTGGAACCTTGTGAGGACACGGTTCATGGAGCATTGTGATGACAAGGACCATGGCGAATTGTGATGACATCTGTCATTGGGCATTGTGATGACAGTGGTCATCTAGAATTGTGATGAAAGGTATCATGGAGCACTGTGATGACAGGGGCCATGGAACATTGTGATGACAAAGGCCATGGAGCATTGTGTTGACAAGTGTCATGGGGCATTTGGATGACATTGGCATGGAGCATTTTGATGACAAGTGTTCTGGAGCATTTTGATGACAAGGGCATGGAGCATTGGGATGACAGGGCCCATGGAGCATTGTGATGAGAGGGTTCATGGAGCATTATGAAGAAAGGGGCCATGGAGCATTGAGATGACAGGCGTCATGAGGCATGGTGATGACACTGGTCATGGAGCATTGTGATCAAAGAGATCATGGAGCAATATGATAACAGGGGCCATGGAGCATTGTGATGACAGGTGTATTGGAGCATTGTGATGAAAGTAGTCATGGATCATTGTGATGACATGTGCCCTGGAACACTGTGATGACACGGTTCATCGAGCTTTGTGATGACAAGTGTCATAGCGAATCGTGATTACAGGTGTCACTGGGCATTGTGATGACATTGATCATCTAGGAATTGTGATGAAAGTTATCATGGAGCACTATGATGACTGGGCGCATGAAGCATTCTTATGAAAATTGTCCTGGATTATTGTGATGACAGCAGTCATGGAGAATTGTGATGACAGGGACTTTGCAGCATTGTGTTGACAAGGGTATGGACTATTGTGATGACAATGGTCATGGAGCAATGTGATGAAAGTTTTCATGGAACATCGTGATGAAAAGTGCCTGGGAGCATTGTGACGATAAAGGCCATTGAGCATTGTGATGACAAGTGTCATGGAGCATTGTAATGAAAGGTTTCCTTGTGCACTGTGATGAAAAGGGGGATGGAGTATTGTGATGAAACTGGTCCTGGAGCATTGTGATAACAAAAGCCATGGAGCATTCTGATGACAATGTTCATGGAGCATTGTAATGACAGGCATCATGGAGCATTGTGACGAAAGGGGCCATGGGGAATTGTAATGACAATAGAGAAATGTGATGAAAATGGTCAGGGAGCATAGTGATTAAAGTGGTCATTGAGAATTGTGATGAAAAGCGACATAGAGCATTGTGATGACAAAGGTCAGGAAGAAGTGTGATGATCAGGGTCATGGATCATTGTGATGCCGCCTTCATGGAACATTGTGTTGAGAAGAATTCGGGAGCATTGTGATGACAAGGGCCATGGAGCATTGTGATGCCACGGTCATGGAACATTGTGATGACAAGAATTCTGGAGCATTGTGAGGAGAAAGGCATGGAGCATTGTGAGTATAGGGGACATGGAGCATTGTGATGACATGGACAGGGAACACTGTGATGACAGGTGTTATGGAGCAATGTGATGACAAGTGTCATGGAGCATTGTGATGAGAGGGGCCTTGGAGAATTGTGATGACAGGCGTCATGGGGCATTGAGATGGCAGTCGTCATGGAGCATTATGATGAAAGGTGTTATGGAGCACTGTGACTACAGGGGCCATGGAGCATTGTGAATACAAAGGCCATGGAGCATTGAGATGACAGTGGTCATGGAGCATTGTGATGAAAGTGGTAATGGATCATTGTGATGACAAGTGTCCTGGGACCCTGTGATGACATGGTTCATGGAGCATTGTGATGACAATGGTCATGGCGAATTGTGGTGACAATGTTATGGGGCATTGTGAAGGCAGTGGTCATCTGGAAATGTGATTAAACTTATTATGGAGCACAGTAATGAGAGGGTCCATGGAGCATTGTGATGACAAGTGTCATGGAGCAAGGTGATGAAACGGACATGGAGCATTTTAATGACAAGTATTCTGGAGCCTTGTGATGACAAGGGCATGGAGCATTGTGATTACAGGGGCCATGGAGCAGTGTGATGAAAAAGGCTTGGAGCACTGTGATGACAAGGGCCAATGAGCATTGTGATTACAGGGGTCATGGGGCATTGTGATGAGTGAGGTCATGGAGCATTGAGATGAAACGTGTCATGGAGCACTGTGATTACAGGGGCCATGGAGCATTGTGATGACAAAGGCCAAGGAGCATTGTGATGAGAGGTGTCATGGAGCATTGAGATGAAACGGGTCATGGACCATTGTGATGACAGGGGTCATGGAGAATTGTGATGAGAGTGGCCATGGGGAATTTGGATGAAAGTCGTACTGGAGCATTGTGAGGAAATGTTTCATGGAGCATTGTGATGACAAGGGCCATGGACCATCTTGATGACAGGGTTCATGGGGCATTGTGCTGAAAGCGGTCAGGGAGCACTTTGCGATGAACACCACTATGGAGCTTTGTGATGACAAGGGCCATGGAGTATTGTGAATACAAGGGACATGGAGCCTTGTGATGACAAGGGTCATGGATCATTGTAAAAACAGGTATCATTGGGCATTGTGACGACAGGGGCATGGAGCATTTTTATGTAAGTTGCCATGGAGAATTGTGATGAAAGGGATCATGTGGATTTGTAATGACAAGGGCCATGGAGCATTGTGATGAAACAAATTTTGGAGTATTTTGATGAAAGTTGTCACAGAGCATTGCGATGAAAAGCACCAAGGAACATTGTGATGACAAGGGCCATCGAGCATTGTGATGACAAGTGTCATGGTGCATCGTGATGACAAATGCCATGGAGAATTGTGATGAGAGGTGGCATTGGGCATTGTGATGAAAGGGGTTATGGAGTACTGTGATTACAGGGGCCATGGAGCATTGTGATGACAAGTGACATGGAGAATAGTGATGACAGGCGTCATAGAGCATTGTGATTACAAGTGCCATTTAGGATTTTGATGACAGGGTTCATCAAGCATTGTGTTGACAGGGGTCACGGAGCATTGTGATGAAAAAGGCCATAGAGCATTGTGATGACAGTGGTCATGGAGCATTGTGATGACATGGGCCTTGGAGCCTTGTGAAGACAAGATTCATGGAGCATTGTTATGACACGGGCATGAAGCATGGTGATGACAACAGACCTGGAGCATTGTGATGACAAGGGCATGGAGCATTGTGATTACAGGAGACATGGAACATTGTGATGATATTGGCAGGGATCATTGTGATTACAGGGATCATGGAGCATTGTGATGACAAAGGCATGGAGCATTGTGATGACAGGGGTCATTGAGCATTGTGATTACAAAGACCATGAGGCATTGTGATGACAGGGGCCTTGGAGCATTTTGATGACAATGGTCATCAAGCATAGTGATGACAGCGGTCATTGAGCATTGTGATGAGAAGACCATGTAGCATGGTGATGACAGAGGCTATGGAGCATTGTGCTGACAAGGCCATGTACCATTGTGATTACAAGGGTCATGGAGCATTGTGATGACAAGAGCAGGGAACCTTGTGGTGAGCAGGGTCATGGAGCCTTTTGATGACAACGTTCATGGAACGTTGTGATGACAGGGGTCATGGAGCATTTTGTTGAAAGGGAACATGGAGCAGAGTGATGACAGGGTACATGGAGCATTGTGAATACATAGGCCATGAAACAATGTGATGACAGGGGTCATGTAGCATTGTGATGACAGGGTCATGGAGCATTGTGATTACAGGTGTTAAGGGGCACTGTGATGACAGGGGGCATGGAGCATTGTGAAGAAAATTGTCCTGGAGCATTGTGATGACAACGGTCACAAAGAGTTGGGATGAAAGGTATCATGCAGCATTGTGATGACAACTGTCATGGATCATTTTGATGACAGGGGTCATGGAATATTCTGATAACAAGGTTCATAAAGCATTTTGGTGACATGGGTCTTGGAGCATTGTGTTGACACGGGCATGGAGCATTGTAATGATAGGATATCTGGAGCATTGTGATGAAAAGGGGATGGAGCATTTTGATGACAGGGTCCAAGGAGCGTTGTGCTGACAATGGCATGGAGCATTGTGATGAAAAGGGTACTGGAGCACTGTGAGGAAAGGAGTCATGGATCAATGTGATGACAGGGGTCATGGAGCTTTGTGATGACAAGGGTCATGGAGCATTGTGATGACAGTGGTCATGGAGCTTTGTGATGACAAGCATCATGGATCATTGTGATGACAGGGGTCATGGAGCTTTGTGATGACAATGGTTATGGAGCAGTGTGATGACAGGGGTCATGGAGCTTTGTGATGACAAGCGTCATGGAGCATTGTGATGACACGGTCAAGGAACATTGCGATGACAAGAATTCTGGAGCATTGTGATGAAAGGCCATAGAGCATTGTGATTAAAGGTGAAAAGGAGCATTGTGATGATACGGGCAGAGAACTTTGTGATGACAGTGGTCATGGAGCATTGTGATGAAAAGTGTCATCGAACATTGTGCTGACAGGGAACATGGAGCTTTTTGGTAAGAGAGGCCTTGGAGATTAGTGATGGCAGGTGTCATGGGGCATTGTGATGACAGCGGTCTTGGAGCATTGTGATGAAAGGGGTCATGGAGCACTGTGATTACACGGACCATGGAGCATTGTGACTACAAAGGATATGGAGCATTGAGATGACAGGGTTCATGGAGCATTGTGATGAAAGTGATTATAGATCATTGTGATGACAAGTGTCCTGGAACCTTGTGAGGACACGGTTCATGGAGCATTGTGATGACAAGGACCATGGCGAATTGTGATGACATCTGTCATTGGGCATTGTGATGACAGTGGTCATCTAGAATTGTGATGAAAGGTATCATGGAGCACTGTGATGACAGGGGCCATGGAACATTGTGATGACAAAGGCCATGGAGCATTGTGTTGACAAGTGTCATGGGGCATTTGGATGACATTGGCATGGAGCATTATGATGACCAGTGTTCTGGAGCATTTTGATGACAAGGGCATGGAGCATTGGGATGACAGGGCCCATGGAGCATTGTGATGAGAGGGTTCATGGAGCATTATGAAGAAAGGGGCCATGGAGCTTTGAGATGACAGGCGTCATGAGGCATGGTAATGACACTGGTCATGGAGCATTGTGATCAAAGAGATCATGGAGCAATATGATAACAGGGGCCATGGAGCATTGTGATGACAGGTGCATTGGAGCATTGTGATGAAAGTAGTCATGGATCATTGTGGTGACATGTGCCCTGGAACACTGTGATGACACGGTTCATCGAGTATTGTGATGACAAGGGTCATAGCGAATTGTGATGACAGCTGTCATGGGGCATTGTGATGACATTGATCATCTAGGAATTGTGATGAAAGGTATCATGGAGCACTGTGATGACAGGGGGCATGAAGCATTCTTATGAAAATTGTCCTGGATTATTGTGATGACAGCAGTCATGGAGAATTGTGATGACAGGGATTTTGTAGCGTTGTGTTGACAAGGGTATGGACTATTGTGTTGACAATGGTCATGGAGCAATGTCATGAAAGTTTTCATGGAACATCGTGATGAAAAGTGCCTGGGAGCATTGTGACGATAAAGGCCATTGAGCATTGTGATGACAAGTTTCATGGAGCATTGTAATGAAAGGTTTCATTGTGCACTGTGATGACAAGGGGGATGGAGTATTGTGATGAAACTGGTCCTGGAGCATTGTGATAACAAAAGCCATGGAGCATTGTGATGACAAAGGTCATGGAGCATTGTGATGACAGGGATCATGGAGCATTGTGACGAAAGGGGCCATGGGGAATTGTAATGACAATAGAGAAATATGATGAAAATGGTCAGCGAACATAGTGATTAATGTGGTCATTGAGAATAGTGATGAAGAGCGACACAGAGCATTGTGATGACAAAGGTCAAGAAGAAGTGTGATGACCAGGGTCATGTTGCATTGTGATGACACGGTCATGGAACATTGTGATGACAAGAATTCTGGAGCATTGTGATGACAAGGGCCATGGAGCATTGTGATACCACGGTCATTGAACATTGTGATGACAAGAATTCTGGAGCATTGTGAGGAAAAAGGCATGGAGCATTGTGATTATAGGGGACATGGACCATTGTGATGACATGGGCAGGGAACACTGTGATGACAGGTGTTATGGAGCAATGTGATGACAAGTGTCATGGAGCATTGTGATGAGAGGGACCTTGGAGAATTGTGATGACAGGCGTCATGGGGCATTGAGATGGCAGTGGTCATGGAGCATTATGATGAAAGGTGTTATGGAGCACTATGATTACAAGGGCCATGGAGCATTGTGAATACAAAGGCCATGGAGCTTTGAGATGACAGTGGTCATGGAGCATTGTGATGAAAGTGGTAATGGATCATTGTGATGACAAGTGTCCTGGGACCCTGTGATGACATGGTTCTTGGAGCATTGTGATGACAATTGTCATGCTGAATAGTGGTGACAATGTCATGGGGCATTGTGAAGGCAGTGGTCATCTAGAAAAGTGATTAAAGTTATTATGGAGCACAGTAATGAGAGGGACCATGGAGCATTGTGATGACAAGTGTCATGGAGCAAGGTGATGAAACGGACATGGAGCATTTTAATGACAAGAATTCTGGAGCCTTGTGATGACAAGGACATGGAGCATTGTGATTACAGGGGTCATGGGGCATTGTGATGAGTGAGGTCATGGAGCATTGAGATGAAACGGGTCATGGAGCACTGTGATTACATGGGCCATGGAGCCTTGTGATGACAAAGGCCAAGGAGCATTGTGATGACAGGTGTCATGGAGCATTGAGATGAAACGGGTCATGGACCATTATGATGACAGGGGTCATGGAGAATTGTGATGACAAGGGCAGTTGAGCATCATGATGACAGGGGTCATGGGGCATTGTGCTGAAAGCGGTCATGGAGCATTGCGATGAAAAGCGCTATGGAGCATTGTGATGACAAGGGTCATGGAGCAATGTGAATACAAGGGACATGGAGCCTTGTGATGACAAGGGTCATGGAACATTGTAAAAACAGATATCTTTGGGCATTGTGATGACAGGGGCATGGAGCATTTTTATGTAAGTTGCCATGGACAATTGTGATGAAAGGGATCATGTGGATTTGTAATGACAAGGGCCATGGAGCTTTGGGATGAAACTAATCTTGGAGTATTTTGATGAGAGTTGTCATGGAACATTGCGATGAAAAGCACCAAGGAACATTGTGATGACAAGGGCCATCGAGCATTGTGATGACAAGTGTCATGGAGCATTGTGATGACAGGTGTCATGGAGCATCGTGATGACATTGATCATCTAGGAATTGTGATGAAATGTATCATGGAGCACTGTGATGACTGGGGGCATGAAGCATTGTTATGAAAATTGTCCTGGATTATGTGATGACAGCAGTCATGGAGAATTGTGATGACAGGGATTATGCAGCATTGTGTTGACAAGGGTATGGACTATTGTGATGACAATGGTCATGGAGCAATGTGATGAAAGTTTTCATGGAACATCGTGATGAAAAGTGCCCGGGAGCATTGTGACGATAAAGGCCATGGAGCATTGTGATGACAAGTGTCATGGAGCATTGTAATGAAAGGTTTCATTGTGCACTGTGATGACAAGGGGGATGGAGTATTGTGATGTAACTGGTCCTGGAGCATTGTGATAACAGAAGCCGTGGAGCATTCTGATGACAGGCATCATGGAGCATTGTGAAGAAAGGGACGATGGGGAATTGTAATGACAATAGAGAAATGTGATGAAAATGGTCAGCGAGCATAGTGATTAAAGTGGTCATTGAGAATTGTGATGAAAAGTGACATAGAGCATTGTGATGACAAAGGTCAGGAAGAAGTGTGATGACCAGGGTCATGGAGCATTGTGATGCCGCCTTCATGGAACATTGTGTTGAGAAGAATTCGGGAGCATTGTGATGACAAGGGCCATGGATCATTGTGATGCCACGGTCATGGAACATTGTGATGACAAGAATTCTGGAGCATTGTGAGGAAAAAGGCATGGAGCATTTTGATTATAGGGGACATGGAACATTTTGATGACAAAGGCCATGGAGCACTGTGGTGACGGGTGTCATGGAGCATTGAGATGAAACGGGTCATGGACCATTATGATGACAGTCGTCATGGAGAATTGTGATGACAGTGGCCACGGGGAATTTGGATGAAAGGCGTACTGGAGCATTTTGAGGAAATGTTTCATGGAGACTTGTGATGACAAGGGCATTTGAGCATCATGATGACAGGGGTCATGGGGCATTGTGCTGAAAGCGGTCATGGAGCATTGCGATGAAAAGCGCTATGGAGCATTGTGATGACAAGGGCCATGGAGCAAAGTGAATACAAGGGACATGGAGCCTTGTGATGACAAGGGTCATGGATCATTTTAAAAACAGATATCTTTGGGCATTGTGATGACAGGGGCATGGAGCATTTTTATGTAAGTTGCCATGGACAATTGTGATGAAAGGGATCATGTGGATTTGTAATGACAAGGGCCATGGAGCATTGAGATGAAACATATCTTGGAGTATTTTGATGAGAGTTGTCATGGAACATTGCGATGAAAAGCACCAAGGAACCTTGTGATGACAAGGGCCATCGAGCATTTTGATGACAAGTGTCATGGAGCATTGTGATGACAGGTGTCATGGAGCATCGTGATGACAAATGCCATGGAGAATTGTGATAAGAGGTGGCATTGGGCATTGTGATGAAAGGGGTCATGGAGTACTGTGATTACAGGGGCCATGGAGCATTGTGATAACAAGTGACATGGAGAATAGTGATGACAGGCGTCATAGAGGATTGTGATGACAAGTGCCATTTAGCATTTTGATGACAGGAGTCATCAGGCATTGTGTTGACAGGAGTCACGGAGCATTGTGATGACATGGGCCATGGAGCATTGTGAAGACAAGATTCATGGGGCATTGTGATGACACGGGCGTGAAGCATGGTGATGAAAACAGACCTGGAGCATTGTGATGACAAGGGCATGGAGCATTGTGATTACAGGAGACATGGAACATTGTGATGTTATTGGCAGGGATCATTGTGATTACAGGGATCATAGAGCCTTGTGATGACAACTGTCATGCAATATTGGGCTGACACAGATCATGGAGCATTTTGATGAGAGTGGCCTTGGAGCACAGTGATGAGAAACGTCATGGGTCATTACGGTGACAGTGGTCAAGGAGCATTGTGATGAAAGTGTTCATGGAGCAATGTGATTATCGGGACAATGGAACATTGGGAATACAAAGGCCATGGAGCATTGAGATAACAGAGTTCATGGGGCATTGTGATGAATGTTGTCATGGATCTCTTTGATGACAAGTGTCCTGAAACCTAGTGATGACACGGTTCATACAGCATTGAGATAACAAGGGCCAAGGCGAATTGTGATGACACGTGTCTTGGGGCATTGTGATGACATTGGTCACCTTGCATTGTGATGACAATGGTCATGTAGAATTTTGATTAAAGTTATCATGGATCACTGTGATGCCAAAGGCCAAGGAACATTTTGATGACAAATGTCATTGAGCAATGGGATGACACGGGAATGGAGTATTATGCTGACAAGTGTTCTGGAGCATTGTGATTACAGGGGCCATGGAGCATTGTGATGACAAAGGCACGGAGCGTTGTGATGACAGGGGTCATTGAGCATTGTGATTACAAGACCATGAGGCATTGTGATGACAGGGGCCTTGGAGCATTGTGATGACAATGGTCATCAAGCATAGTGATGACAGGGGTCATAGAGCATTGTGATGAGAAAGACCATGGAGCATGGTGATGACAGAGGCCATGGAACATTGTGGTGACAAGGCCATGTACCACTGTGATTACAAGGGTCATGGAGCATTGTGATGACAAGAGCAGGGAACCTTGTGGTGACCAGGGTCATGGAGACTTTTGATGACAACTTTCATGGAACGTTGTGATGACAGGGTTCATGGACCATTGTGTTGAAAGGGAACATGGAGCAGTGTGATTACAGGGTCCATGGAGCATTGTGAATACATAGGCCATGGAACAATGTGATGACAGGGGTCATGTAGCATTGTGATGACAGGGTCATGGAGCATTGTGATTACAGGTGTTAAGGGGCACTGTGATGACAGGGGGCATGGAGCATTGTGATGAAAATTGTCCTGGAGCATTGTGATGACAGCGGTCACAGAGAGTTGGGATGAAAGGTATCATGCAGCATTGTGATGACAACTGTCATGGATCATTTTGATGACAGGGGTCATGGATTATTCTGATAACAATGTTCATAAAGCAATTTGATGACATGGGTCATGGAGCATTGTCTTGACACGGGCATGGAGCATTGTAATGATAGGATATCTGGAGCATTGTGATGAAAAGGGGATGGAGCATTTTGATGACAGGGTCCAAGGAGCATTGTGCTGACAATGGCATGGAGCATTGTGATGAAAAGGGTACTGGAGCACTGTGAGGAAAGGAGTCATGGATCAATGTGATGACAGGGGTCATGGAGCTTTGTGATGACAAGCGTCATGGATCATTGTGATGACAGGGGTCATGGAGCTTTGTGATGACAAGGGTCATGGATCATTGTGATGACAGGGGTCATGGAGCTTTGTGATTACAATGTTCATCGAGCATTGTGATGACACGGTCAAGGAACATTGCGATGACAAGAATTCTGGAGCATTGTGATGAAAGGGCATGGAGCATTGTGATTAAAGGTGACAAGGAGCATTGTGATGATATGGGCAGAGAACTTTGTGATGACAGGGGTCATGGAGCATTGTGATGAAAAGTGCCATCGAATATTGTGCTGACAGGGATCATGGAGCATTTTGGTAAGAGAGGCCTTGGAGATTTGTGAAGGCAGGCATCATGGGGCATTGTGATGACAGCGGTCTTGGAGCATTGTGATGAAAGGTGTCATGGAGCACTGTGATTACAGGAGCCATGGAGCACTGTGAATACAAAGACTATGGAGCATTGAGACGACAGGGTTCATGGAGCATTGTGATGAAAGTGATCATGGATCATTGTGATGACAAGTGTCCTGGAACCTTGTGATGACACGGTTCATGGAGCATTGTGAAGACAAGGACCATGGCGAATTGTGATGCCATCTGTCATGGGGCATTGTGATGACAGTGGTCATCTAGAGTTGTGATGAAAGTTATCATGGAGCACTGTGATGACAGGATCCATGGAACATTGTGATGACAAAGGCCATGGAGCATTGTGATGACAAGTGTCATGGGGCATTTTGATGACATTGGCATGGAGCAGTATGATGACAAGAGTTCTGGAGCGTTTTGATGACAAGGGCATGGAGAATTGTGATGACAGGGGCCATGGAACATTGTGATGACAAAGGCCATGGAGCATTGTGATGACAAGTGTCATGGGGCATTTTGATGACATTGGCATGGAGCATTATGATGACAAGAGTTCTGGAGCATTTTGATGACAAGGGCATGGAGCATTGTCCTGACAGGGCCCATGGAGCATTGCGATGAAAAGGGCAGGAAACACTGTGATGACTGGGTTCATGGAGCATTGTGATGAAAGGGGCCATGGAGCATTGAGATGACAGGCGTCATGAGGCATGGTGATGACACTGGTCATGGAGCATTGTGATCAAAGAGATCATGGAGAAATATGATAACAGGGGCCATGGAGCATTGTGATGACAGGTGTATTGGAGCATTTTGATGGAAGTAGTCATGGATCATTGTGATGACATGTGTCCTGGAACACTGTGATGACACAGTTCATCGAGTATTGTGATGACAAGGGTCATAGCGAATTGTGATGACAGGTGTCATGGGGCATTGTGATGACATTGATCATCTAGGAATTGTGATGAAATGTATCATGGAGCACTGTGATGACTGGGGGCATGAAGCATTGTTATGAAAATTGTCCTGGATTTTGTGATGACAGCAGTCATGGAGAATTGTGATGACAGGGATTATGCAGCATTGTGTTGACAAGGGTATGGACTATTGTGCTGACAATGTTCATGGAGCAATGTGATGAAAGTTTTCATGGAACATCGTGATGAAAAGTGCCTGGGAGCATTGTGACGATAAAGGCCATGGAGCATTGTGATGACAAGTGTCATGGAGCATTGTAATGAAAGGTTTCATTGTGCACTGTGATGACAAGGGGGATGGAGTATTGTGATGAAACTGGTCCTGGAGCATTGTGATAACAGAAGCCGTGGAGCATTGTGATGACAGGCATCATGGAGCATTGCGAAGAAAGGGACGATGGGGAATTGTAATGACAATAGAGAAATGTGATGAAAATGGTCAGCGAGCATAGTGATTAAAGTGGTCATTGAGAATTGTGATGAAAAGCGACATAGAGCATTGTGATGACAAAGGTCAGGGAGAACTGTGATGACCAGGGCCATGTAGCATTGTGATGCCACGGTCATGGAACATTGTGATGACAAGAATTCTGGAGCATTGTGAGGAAAAAGGCATGGAGCATTTTGATTATAGGGGACATGGAACATTGTGATGACAAAGGCCATGGAGCACTGTGGTGACGGGTGTCATGTAGCATTGAGATGAAACGGGTCATGGACCATTATGATGACAGTGGTCATGGAGAATTGTGATGACAGTGGCCACGGGGAATTTGGATGAAAGGCGTACTGGAGCATTTTGAGGAAATGTTTCATGGAGTCTTGTGATGACAAGGGCAGTTGAGCATCATGAGGACAGGGGTCATGGGGCATTGTGCTGAAAGCGGTCATGGAGCATTGCGATGAAAAGCGCTATGGAGCATTGTGATGACAAGGGCCATGGAGCAATGTGAATACAAGGGACATGGAGCCTTGTGATGACAAGGGTCATGGATCATTGTAAAAACAGATATCTTTGGGCATTGTGATGACAGGGGCATGGAGCATTTTTATGTAAGTTGCCATGGACAATTGTGATGAAAGGGATCATGTGGATTTGTAATGACAAGGGCCATGGAGCTTTGGGATGAAACAAATCTTGGAGTATTTTGATGAGAGTTGTCATGGAACATTGCGATGCAAAGCACCAAGGAACATTGTGATGACAAGGGCCATCGAGCATTGTGATGACAAGTGTCATGGAGCATTGTGATGACAGGTGTCATGGAGCATCGTGATGACAAATGCCATGGAGAATTGTGATAAGAGGTGGCATTGGGCATTGTGATGAAAGGGGTCATGGAGTACTGTGATTACAGGGGCCATGGAGCATTGTGATAACAAGTGACATGGAGAATAGTGATGACAGGCGTCATAGAGCATTGTGATGACAAGTGCCATTTAGCATTTTGATGACAGGAGTCATCAGGCATTGTGTTGACAGGAGTCACGGAGCATTGTGATGACATGGGCCATGGAGCATTGTGAAGACAAGATTCATGGGGCATTGTGATGACACGGGCGTGAAGCATGGTGATGAAAACAGACCTGGAGCATTGTGATGACAAGGGCATGGAGCATTGTGATTACAGGAGACATGGAACATTGTGATGTTATTGGCAGGGATCATTGTGATTACAGGGATCATAGAGCCTTGTGATGACAACTGTCATGCAATATTGGGCTGACACAGATCATGGAGCATTTTGATGAGAGTGGCCTTGGAGCACAGTGATGAGAAACGTCATGGGTCATTACGGTGACAGTGGTCAAGGAGCATTGTGATGAAAGTGTTCATGGAGCAATGTGATTATCGGGACAATGGAACATTGGGAATACAAAGGCCATGGAGCATTGAGATAACAGAGTTCATGGGGCCTTGTGATGAATGTTGTCATGGATCTCTTTGATGACAAGTGTCCTGAAACCTAGTGATGACACGGTTCATACAGCATTGAGATAACAAGGGCCAAGGCGAATTGTGAAGACACGTGTCTTGGGGCATTGTGATGACATTGGTCACCTTGCATTGTGATGACAATGGTCATGTAGAATTTTGATTAAAGTTATCATGGATCACTGTGATGCCAAAGGCCAAGGAACATTTTGATGACAAATGTCATTGAGCAATGGGATGACACGGGAATGGAGTATTATGCTGACAAGTGTTCTGGAGCATTGTGATTACAGGGGCCATGGAGCATTGTGATGACAAAGGCATGGAGCGTTGTGATGACAGGGGTCATTGAGCATTGTGATTACAAGACCATGAGGCATTGTGATGACAGGGGCCTTGGAGCATTGTGATGACAATGGTCATCAAGCATAGTGATGACAGGGGTCATAGAGCATTGTGATGAGAAAGACCATGGAGCATGGTGATGACAGAGGCCATGGAACATTGTGGTGACAAGGCCATGTACCACTGTGATTACAAGGGTCATGGAGCATTGTGATGACAAGAGCAGGGAACCTTGTGGTGACCAGGGTCATGGAGACTTTTGATGACAACTTTCATGGAACGTTGTGATGACAGGGTTCATGGACCATTGTGTTGAAAGGGAACATGGAGCAGTGTGATTACAGGGTCCATGGAGCATTGTGAATACATAGGCCATGGAACAATGTGATGACAGGGGTCATGTAGCATTGTGATGACAGGGTCATGGAGCATTGTGATTACAGGTGTTAAGGGGCACTGTGATGACAGGGGGCATGGAGCATTGTGATGAAAATTGTCCTGGAGCATTGTGATGACAGCGGTCACAGAGAGTTGGGATGAAAGGTATCATGCAGCATTGTGATGACAACTGTCATGGATCATTTTGATGACAGGGGTCATGGATTATTCTGATAACAAGGTTCATAAAGCAATTTGATGACATGGGTCATGGAGCATTGTCTTGACACGGGCATGGAGCATTGTAATGAAAGGATATCTGGAGCATTGTGATGAAAAGGGGATGGAGCATTTTGATGACAGGGTCCAAGGAGCATTGTGCTGACAATGGCATGGAGCATTGTGATGAAAAGGGTACTGGAGCACTGTGAGGAAAGGAGTCATGGATCAATGTGATGACAGGGGTCATGGAGCTTTGTGATGACAATGGTCATGGAGCATTGTGAAGACAGGGGTCATGGAGCTTTGTGATGACAAGGTTCATGGAGCATTGTGATGACACGGTCAAGGAACATTACGATGACAAGAATTCTGGAGCATTGTGATGAAAGGGCATGGAGCATTGTGATTAAAGGTGACAAGGGGCATTGTGATGATATGGGCAGAGAACTTTGTGATGACAGGGGTCATGGAGCATTGTGATGAAAAGTGCCATCGAATATTGTGTTGAGAGGGATCATGGAGCATTTTGGTAAGAGAGGCCTTGGAGATTTGTGAAGGCAGGCGTCATGGGGCATTGTGATGACAGCGGTCTTGGAGCATTGTGATGAAAGGGGTCATGGAGCACTGTGATTACAGGAGCCATGGAGCATTGTGAATACAAAGACTATGGAGCATTGAGACGACAGGGTTCATGGAGCATTGTGATGAAAGTGATCATGGATCTCTGTGATGACAAGTGTCCTGGAACCTTGTGATGACACGGTTCATGGAGCATTGTGATGACAAGGACCATGGCGAATTGTGATGACATCTGTCATGGGGCATTGTGATGACAGTGGTCATCTAGAATTGTGATGAAAGTTATCATGGAGCACTGTGATGACAGGGGCCATGGAACATTGTGATGACAAAGGCCATGGAGCATTGTGATGACAAGTGTCATGGGGCATTTTGATGACATTGGCATGGAGCATTATGATGACAAGAGTTCTGGAGCATTTTGATGACAACGTCATGGAGAATTGTGATGACAGGGGATATGGAACATTGTGATGACAAAGGCCATGGAGCATTGTGATGACAAGTGTCATGGGGCATTTTGATGACATTGGCATGGAGCATTATGATGACAAGAGTTCTGGAGCATTTTGATGACAAGGGCATGGAGCATTGTGATGACAGGGCCCATGGAGCATTGCGATGAAAAGGGCAGGGAACACTGTGATGACTGGGTTCATGGAGCATTGTGATGAAAGGGACCATGGAGCATTGAGATGACAGGCGTCATGAGGCATGGTGATGACACTGGTCATGGAGCATTGTGATCAAAGAGATCATGGAGTAATATGATAACAGGGGCCATGGAGCATTGTGATGACAGGTGTATTGGAGCATTGTGATGAATGTAGTCATGGATCATTGTGATGACATGTGTCCTGGAACACTGTGATGACACAGTTCATCGAGTATTGTGATGACAAGGGTCATAGCGAATTGTGATAACAGGTGTCATGGGGCATTGTGATGACATTGATCATCTAGGAATTGTGATGAAATGTATCATGGAGCACTGTGATGACTGGGGGCATGAAGCATTGTTATGAAAATTGTCCTGGATTATGTGATGAGAGCAGTCATGGAGAACTGTAATGACAGGGATTATGCAGCTTTGTGTTGACAAGGCTATGGACTATTGTGCTGACAATGGTCATGGAGCAATGTGATGAAAGTTTTCATGGAACATCGTGATGAAAAGTGCCTGGGAGCATTGTGACGATAAAGGCCATGGAGCATTGTGATGACAAGTGTCATGGAGCATTGTAATGAAAGGTTTCATTGTGCACTGTGATGACAAGGGGGATGGAGTATTGTGATGAAACTGGTCCTGGAGCATTGTGATAACAGAAGCCGTGGAGCATTGTGATGACAGGCATCATGGAGCATTGTGAAGAAAGGGACGATGGGGAATTGTAATGACAATAGAGAAATGTGATGAAAATGGTCAGCGAGCATAGTGATTAAAGTGGTCATTGAGAATTGTGATGAAAAGCGACATAGAGCACTGTGATGACAAAGGTCAGGGAGAACTGTGATGACCAGGGTCATGTAGCATTGTGATGCCACGGTCATGGAACATTGTGATGACAAGAATTCTGGAGCATTGTGAGGAAAAAGGCATGGAGCATTTTGATTATAGGGGACATGGAACATTGTGATGACAAAGGCCATGGATCACTGTGGTGACAAGTGTCATGGAGCATTGAGATGAAACGGGTCATGGAACATTATGATGACAGTGGTCATGGAGAATTGTGATGACAGTGGCCACGGGCAATTTGGATGAAAGGCGTACTGGAGCATTTTGAGGAAATGTTTCATGGAGACTTGTGATGATAAGGGCAGTTGAGCATCATGATGACAGGGGTCATGGGGCATTGTGCTGAAAGCGGTCATGGAGCATTGCGATGAAAAGCACCAAGGAACATTGTGATGACAAGGGCCATCGAGCATTTTAATGACAAGTGTCATGGAGCATTGTGATGACAGGTGTCATGGAGCATCGTGATGACAAATGCCATGGAGAATTGTGATAAGAGGTGGCATTGGGCATTGTGATGAAAGGGGTCATGGAGTACTGTGATTACAGGAGCCATGGAGCATTGTGATAACAAGTGACATGGAGAATAGTGATGACAGGCGTCATAGAGCATTGTGATGACAAGTGCCATTTAGCATTTTGATGACAGGAGTCATCAGGCATTGTGTTGACAGGAGTCACGGAGCATTGTGGTGATATGGGCCATGGAGCATTGTGAAGACAAGATTCATGGAGCATTGTGATGACACGGGCATGAAGCATGGTGATGAAAACAGACCTGGAGCATTGTGATGACAAGGGCATGGAGCATTGTGATGTTATTGGCAGGGATCATTGTGATTACAGGGATCATAGAGCCTTGTGATGACAACTGTCATGCAATATTGGGCTGACAGAGATCATGGAGCCTTTTGATGAGAGTGGCCTTGGAGCACAGTGATGAGAAACGTCATGGGTCATTACGGTGACAGTGGTCAAGGGGCATTGTGATGAAAGTGTTCATGGAGCAATGCGATTATCGGGACAATGGAACATTGGGAATACAAAGGCCATGGAGCATTGAGATAACAGAGTTCATGGGGCATTGTGATGAATGTTGTCATGGATCTCTTTGATGACAAGTGTCCTGAAACCTAGTGATGACACGGTTCATACAGCATTGAGATAACAAGGGCCAAGGCGAATTGTGATGACACGTGTCTTGGGGCATTGTGATGACATTGGTCACCTTGCATTGTGATGACAATGGTCATGTAGAATTTTGATTAAAGTTATCATGGATCACTGTGATGCCAAAGGCCAAGGAACATTTTGATGACAAATGTCATTGAGCAATGGGATGACACGGGAATGGAGTATTATGCTGACAAGTGTTCTGGAGCATTGTGATTACAGGGGCCATGGAGCATTGTGATGACAAAGGCATGGAGCATTGTGATGACAGGGGTCATTGAGCATTGTGATTACAAGACCATGAGGCATTGTGACGACAGGGGCCTTGGAGCATTGTGATGACAATGGTCATCAAGCATAGTGATGACAGGGGTCATAGAGCATTGTGATGAGAAAGACCATGGAGCATGGTGATGACAGAGGCCATGGAACATTGTGGTGACAAGGCCATGTACCACTGTGATTACAAGGGTCATGGAGCATTGTGATGACAAGAGCAGGGAACCTTGTGGTGACCAGGGTCATGGAGACTTTTGATGACAACTTTCATGGAACGTTGTGATGACAGGGTTCATGGACCATTGTGTTGAAAGGGAACATGGAGCAGTGTGATTACAGGATCCATGGAGCATTGTGAATACATAGACCATGGAACAATGTGATGACAGGGGTCATGTAGAATTGTGATGACAGGGTCATGGAGCATTGTGATTACAGGTGTTAAGGGGCACTGTGATGACAGGGGGCATGGAGCATTGTGATGAAAATTGTCCTGGAGCATTGTGATGACAGCGGTCACAGAGAGTTGGGATGAAAGGTATCATGCAGCATTGTGATGACAACTGTCATGGATCATTTTGATGACAGGGGTCATGGATTATTCTGATAACAAGGTTCATAAAGCAATTTGATGACATGGGTCAAGGAGCATTGTCTTGACACGGGCATGGAGCACTGTAATGATAGGATATCTGGAGCATTGTGATGAAAAGGTGATGGAGCATTTTGATGACAGGGTCCAAGGAGCATTGTGCTGACAATGGCATGGAGCATTGTGATGAAAAGGGTACTGGAGCACTGTGAGGAAAGGAGTCATGGATCAATGTGATGACAGGGGTCATGGAGCTTTGTGATGACAACGGTCATGGAGCATTGTGATGACAGTGGTCATGGAGCTTTGTGATGACAAGCTTCATGGATCATTGTGATGACAGGGGTCATGGAGCTTTGTGATGACAAGGTTCATGGAGCATTGTGATGACACGGTCAAGGAACATTGCGATGACAAGAATTCTGGAGCATTGTGATGAAAGGGCATGGAGCATTGTGATTAAAGGTGACAAGGAGCATTGTGATGATATGGGCAGAGAACTTTGTGATGACAGGGGTCATGGAGCATTGTGATGAAAAGTGCCATCGAATATTGTGCTGACAGGGATCATGGAGCATTTTGGTAAGAGAGGCCTTGGAGATTTGTGAAGGCAGGCGTCATGGGGCATTGTGATGACAGCGTCTTGGAGCATTGTGATGAAAGGGGTCATGGAGCACTGTGATTACAGGAGCCATGGAGCATTGTGAATACAAAGACTATGGAGCATTGAGACGATAGGGTTCATGGAGCATTGTGATGAAAGTGATCATGGATCATTGTGATGACAAGTGTCCTGGAACCTTGTGATGACACGGTTCATGGAGCATTGTGATGACAAGGACCATGGCGAATTGTGATGACATCTGTCATGGGGCATTGTGATGACAGTGGTCATCTAGAATTGTGATGAAAGATATCATGGAGCACTGTGATGACAGGGGCCATGGAACATTGTGATGACAAAGGCCATGGAGCATTGTGATGACAAGTGTCCTGGGGCATTTTGATGACATTGGCATGGAGCATTATGATGACAAGAGTTCTGGAGCATTTTGATGACAAGGGCATGGAGCATTGTGATGACAGGGCCCATGGAGCATTGCGATGAAAAGGGCAGGGAACACTGTGATGACTGGGTTCATGGAGCATTGTGTTGAAAAGGGCCATGGAGCATTGAGATGACAGGCGTCATGAGGCATGGTGATGACACTGGTCATGGAGCATTGTGATCAAAGAGATCATGGAGCAATATGATAACAGGGGCCATGGAGCATTGTGATGACATGTGTATTGGAGCATTGTGATGAAAGTAGTCATGGATCATTGGGATGACATGTGTCCTGGAACACTGTGATGGCACAGTTCATCGAGTATTGTGATGACAAGGGTCATAGCGAATTGTGATGACAGGTGTCATGGGGCATTGTGATGACATTGATCATCTAGGAATTGTGATGAAATGTATCATGGAGCACTGTGATGACTGGGGGCATGAAGCATTGTTATGAAAATTGTCCTGGATTATGTGATGACAGCAGTCATGGAGAATTGTGATGACAGGGATTATGCAGCATTGTGTTGACAAGGGTATGGACTATTGTGATGACAATGGTCATGGAGCAATGTGATGAAAGTTTTCATGGAACAACGTGATGAAAAGTGCCTGGGAGCATTGTGACGATAAAGGCCATGGAGCATTGTGATGACAAGAGTCATGGAGCATTGTAATGAAAGGTTTCATTGTGCACTGTGATGACAAGGGGGATGGAGTATTGTGATGAAAGTGGTCCTGGAGCATTGTGATAACAGAAGCCGTGGAGCATTGTGATGACAGGCATCATGGAGCATTGCGAAGAAAGGGACGATGGGGAATTGTAATGACAATAGAGAAATGTGATGAAAATGGTCAGCGAGCATAGTGATTAAAGTGGTCATTGAGAATTGTGATGAAAAGCGACATAGAGCATTGTGATGACAAAGGTCAGGGAGAACTGTGATGACCAGGGTCATGTAGAATTGTGATGACACGGTCATGGAACATTGTGATGACAAGAATTCTGGAGCATTGTGATGACAAGGGCCATGGAGCATTGTGATGCCACGGTCATGGAACATTGTGATGACAAGAATTCTGGAGCATTGTGAGGAAAAAGGCATGGAGCATTATGATTATAGGGGACATGGAACATTGTGATGACAAAGGCCATGGAGCACTGTGGTGACGGGTGTCATGGAGCATTGAGATGAAACGGGTCATGGACCATTATGATGACAGTGGTCATGGAGAATTGTGATGACAGTGGCCACGGGGAATTTGGATGAAAGGCGTACTGGAGCATTTTGAGGAAATGTTTCATGGAGACTTGTGATGACAAGGGCAGTTGAGCATCATGATGACAGGGGTCATGGGGCATTGTGCTGAAAGCGGTCATGGAGCATTGCGATGAAAAGCGCTATGGAGCATTGTGATGACAAGGGCCATGGAGCAATGGGATGAAACAAATCTTGGAGTATTTTGTTGAGAGTTGTCATGGAACATTGCGATGAAAAGCACCAAGGAACATTGTGATGACAAGGGCCATCGAGCATTGTGATGACAAGTGTCATGGAGCATTGTGATGACAGGTTTCATGGAGCATCGTGATGACAAATGCCATGGAGAATTGTGATAAGAGGTGGCATTGGGCATTGTGATGAAAGGGGTCATGGAGTACTGTGATTACAGGGGCCATGGAGCATTGTGATAACAAGTGACATGGAGAATAGTGATGACAGGCGTCATAGAGCATTGTGATGACAAGTGTCATTTAGCATTTTGATGACAGGAGTCATCAGGCATTGTGTTGACAGGAGTCACGGAGCATTGTGATGACATGGGCCATGGAGCATTGTGAAGACAAGATTCATGGAGCATTGTGATGATACGGGCATGAAGCATGGTGATGAAAACAGACCTGGAGCATTGTGATGACAAGGGCATGGAGCATTGAGATTACAGGAGACATGGAACATTGTGATGTTATTGGCAGGGATCATTGTGATTACAGGGATCATAGAGCATTGTGATGACAACTGTCATGCAATATTGGGCTGACACAGATCATGGAGCATTTTGATGCGAGTGGCCTTGGAGCACAGTGATGAGAAACGTCATGGGTCATTACGGTGACAGTGGTCAAGGAGCATTGTGATGAAAGTGTTCATGGAGCAATGCGATTATCGGGACAATGGAACATTGGGAATACAAAGGCCATGGAGCATTGAGATAACAGAGTTCATGGGGCCTTGTGATGAATGTTGTCATGGATCTCTTTGATGACAAGTGTCCTGAAACCTAGTGATGACACGGTTCATACAGTATTGAGATAACAAGGGCCAAGGCGAATTGTGATGACACGTGTCTTGGGGCATTGTGATGACATTGGTCACCTTGCATTGTGATGACAATGGTCATGTAGAATTTTGATTAAAGTTATCATGGATCACTGTGATGCCAAAGGCCAAGGAACATTTTGATGACAAATGTCATTGAGCAATGGGATGACACGGGAATGGAGTATTATGCTGACAAGTGTTCTGGAGCATTGTGATTACAGGGGCCATGGAGCATTGTGATGACAAAGGCATGGAGCATTGTGATGACAGGGGTCATTGAGCATTGTGATTACAAGACCATGAGGCATTGTGATGACAGGGGCCTTGGAGCATTGTGATGACAATGGTCATCAAGCATAGTGATGACAGGGGTCATAGAGCATTGTGATGAGAAAGACCATGGAGCATGGTGATGACAGAGGCCATGGAACATTGTGGTGACAAGGCCATGTACCACTGTGATTACAAGGGTCATGGAGCATTGTGATGACAAGAGCAGGGAACCTTGTGGTGACCAGGGTCATGGAGACTTTTGATGACAACTTTCATGGAACGTTGTGATGACAGGGTTCATGGACCATTGTGTTGAAAGGGAACATGGAGCAGTGTGATTACAGGATCCATGGAGCATTGTGAATACATAGACCATGGAACAATGTGATGACAGGGGTCATGTAGCATTGTGATGACAGGGTCATGGAGCATTGTGATTACAGGTGTTAAGGGGCACTGTGATGACAGGGGGCATGGAGCATTGTGATGAAAATTGTCCTGGAGCATTGTGATGACAGCGGTCACAGAGAGTTGGGATGAAAGGTATCATGCAGCATTGTGATGACAACTGTCATGGATCATTTTGATGACAGGGGTCCTGGATTATTCTGATAACAAGGTTCATAAAGCAATTTGATGACATGGGTCATGGAGCATTGTCTTGACACGGGCATGGAGCATTGTAATGATAGGATATCTGGAGCATTGTGATGAAAAGGGGATGGAGCATTTTGATGACAGGGTCCAAGGAGCATTGTGCTGACAATGGCATGGAGCATTGTGATGAAAAGGGTACTGGAGCACTGTGAGGAAAGGAGTCATGGATCAATGTGATGACAAGGGTCATGGAGCTTTGTGATGACAACGGTCATGAAGCATTGTGATGACAGTGGTCATGGAGCTTTGTGATGACAATGGTCATGGAGCATTGTGATGACAGGGGTCATGGAGCTTTGTGATGACAAGGTTCATGGAGCATTGTGATGACACGGTCAAGGAACATTGTGATGACAAGAATTCCGGAGCATTGTGATGAAAGGGCATGGAGCATTGTGATTAAAGGTGACAAGGAGCATTGTGATGATATGGGCAGAGAACTTTGTGATGACAGGGGTCATGGAGCATTGTGATGAAAAGTGCCATCGAATATTCTGCTGACAGGGATCATGGAGCATTTTGGTAAGAGAGGCCTTGGAGATTTGTGAAGGCAGGCGTCATGGGGCATTGTGATGACAGCGGTCTTGGAGCATTGTGATGAATGTGGTCATGGAGCACTGTGATTACAGGAGCCATGGAGCATTGTGAATACAAAGACTATGGAGCATTGAGACGACAGGGTTCATGGAGCATTGTGATGAAAGTGATCATGGATCATTGTGATGACAAGTGTCCTGGAACCTTGTGATGACACGGTTCATGGAGCATTGTGATGACAAGGACCATGGCGAATTGTGATGACATCTGTCATGGGGCATTGTGATGACAGTGGTCATCTAGAATTGTGATGAAAGTTATCATGGAGCACTGTGATGACAGGGGCCATGGAACATTGTGATGACAAAGGCCATGGAGCATTGTGATGACAAGTGTCATGGAGCATTGTGATGACAAGTGTCATGGGGCATTTTGATGACATTGGCATGGAGCATTAGGATGACAAGAGTTCTGGAGCATTTTGATGACAAGGGCATGGAGCATTGTGATGACAGGTCCCATGGAGCATTGCGATGAAAAGGGCAGGGAACACTGTGATGACTGGGTTCATGGAGCATTGTGATGAAAGGGACCATGGAGCATTGAGATGACAGGTGTCATGAGGCATGGTGATGACACTGGTCATGGAGCATTGTGATCAAAGAGATCATGGAGCAATATGATAACAGGGGCCATGGAGCATTGTGATGACATGTGTATTGGAGCATTGTGATGAAAGTAGTCATGGATCATTGGGATGACATGTGTCCTGGAACACTGTGATGACACAGTTCATCGAGTATTGTGATGACAAGGGTCATAGCGAATTGTGATGACAGGTGTCATGGGGCATTGTGATGACATTGATCATCTAGGAATTGTGATGAAATGTATCATGGAGCACTGTGATGACTGGGGGCATGAAGCATTGTTATGAAAATTGTCCTGGATTATGTGATGACAGCAGTCATGGAGAATTGTGATGACAGGGATTATGCAGCATTGTGTTGACAAGGGTATGGACTATTGTGATGACAATGGTCATGGAGCAATGTGATGAAAGTTTTCATGGAACAACGTGATGAAAAGTGCCTGGGAGCATTGTGACGATAAAGGCCATGGAGCATTGTGATGACAAGAGTCATGGAGCATTGTAATGAAAGGTTTCATTGTGCACTGTGATGACAAGGGGGATGGAGTATTGTGATGAAAGTGGTCCTGGAGCATTGTGATAACAGAAGCCGTGGAGCATTGTGATGACAGGCATCATGGAGCATTGCGAAGAAAGGGACGATGGGGAATTGTAATGACAATAGAGAAATGTGATGAAAATGGTCAGCGAGCATAGTGATTAAAGTGGTCATTGAGAATTGTGATGAAAAGCGACATAGAGCATTGTGATGACAAAGTCAGGGAGAACTGTGATGACCAGGGTCATGTAGAATTGTGATGACACGGTCATGGAACATTGTGATGACAAGAATTCTGGAGCATTGTGATGACAAGGGCCATGGAGCATTGTGATGCCACGGTCATGGAACATTGTGATGACAAGAATTCTGGAGCATTGTGAGGAAAAAGGCATGGAGCATTTTGATTATAGGGGACATGGAACATTGTGATGACAAAGGCCATGGAGCACTGTGGTGACAGGTGTCATGGAGCATTGAGATGAAACGGGTCATGGACCATTATGATGACAGTGGTCATGGAGAATTGTGATGACAGTGGCCACGGGGAATTTGGATGAAAGGCGTACTGGAGCATTTTGAGGAAATGTTTCATGGAGACTTGTGATGACAAGGGCAGTTGAGCATCATGATGACAGGGGTCATGGGGCATTGTGCTGAAAGCGGTCATGGAGCATTGCGATGAAAAGCGCTATGGAGCATTGTGATGACAAAGGTCAAGGAGAACTGTGATGACAAGGGCCATGGAGCATTGGGGTGAAACAAATCTTGGAGTATTTTGATGAGAGTTTTCATGGAACATCGCGATGCGAAGCACAAGGGAACATTGTGATGACAAGGGCCATCGAGCATTGTGATGACAAGTGTCATGGAGCATTGTGATGACAGGTGTCATGGAGCATCGTGATGACAAATGCCATGGAGAATTGTGATAAGAGGTGGCATTGGCCATTGTGATGGAAGGGGTCATGGAGTACTGTGATTACAGGGGCCATGGAGCATTGTGATAACAAGTGACATGGAGAATATTGATGACAGGCGTCATAGAGCATTGTGATGACAAGTGCCATTTAGCATTTTGATGACAGGAGTCATCAGGCATTGTGTTGACAGGAGTCACGGAGCATTGTGATGACATGGGCCATGGAGCATTGTGAAGACAAGATTCATGGAGCATTGTGGTGACACGTGCATGAAGCATGGTGATGAAAACAGACCTGGAGCATTGTGATGACAAGGGCATGGAGCATTGTGATTACAGGAGACATGGAACATTGTGATGTTATTGGCAGGGATCATTGTGATTACAGGGATCATAGAGCCTTATGATGACAACTGTCATGCAATATTGTGCTGACACAGATCATGGAGCATTTTGATGAGAGTGGCCTTGGAGCACAGTGATGAGAAACGTCATGGGTCATTACGGTGACAGTGGTCAAGGAGCATTGTGATGAAAGTGTTCATGGAGCAATGCGATTATCGGGACAATGGAACATTGGGAATACAAAGGCCATGGAGCATTGAGATAACAGAGTTCATGGGGCCTTGTGATGAGTGTTGTCATGGATCTCTTTGATGACAAGTGTCCTGAAACCTAGTGATGACACGGTTCATACAGCCTTGAGATAACAAGGGCCAAGGCGAATTGTGATGACACGTGTCTTGCGGCATTGTGATGACATTGGTCACCTTGCATTGTGATGACAATGGTCATGTAGAATTTTGATTAAAGTTATCATGGATCACTGTGATGCCAAAGGCCAAGGAACATTTTGATGACAAATGTCATTGAGCAATGGGATGACACGGGAATGGAGTATTATGCTGACAAGTGTTCTGGAGCATTGTGATTACAGGGGCCATGGAGCATTGTGATGACAAAGGCATGGAGCATTGTGATGACAGGGGTCATTGAGCATTGTGATTACAAGACCATGAGGCATTGTGATGACAGGGGCCTTGGAGCATTGTGATGACAATGGTCATCAAGCATAGTGATGACAGGGGTCATAGAGCATTGTGATGAGAAAGACCATGGAGCATGGTGATGACAGAGGCCATGGAACATTGTGGTGACAAGGCCATGTACCACTGTGATTACAAGGGTCATGGAGCATTGTGATGACAAGAGCAGGGAACCTTGTGGTGACCAGGGTCATGGAGACTTTTGATGACAACTTTCATGGAACGTTGTGATGACAGGGTTCATGGACCATTGTGTTGAAAGGGAACATGGAGCAGTGTGATTACAGGGTCCATGGATCATTGTGAATACATAGGCCATGGAACAATGTGATGACAGGGGTCATGGAGCATTGTGATGACAGGGTCATGGAGCATTGTGATTACAGGTTTTAAGGGGCACTGTGATGACAGGGGGCATGGAGCATTGTGATGAAAATTGTCCTGGAGCATTGTGATGACAGCGGTCACAGAGAGTTGGGATGAAAGGTATCATGCAGCATTGTGATGACAACTGTCATGGATCATTTTGATGACAGGGGTCATGGATTATTCTGATAACAAGGTTCATAAAGCAATTTGATGACATGGGTCATGGAGCATTGTCTTGACACGGGCATGGAGCATTGTAATGATAGGATATCTGGAGAATTGTGATGAAAAGGGGATGGAGCATTTTGATGACAGGGTCCAAGGAGCATTGTGCTGACAATGGCATGGAGCATTGTGATGAAAAGGGTACTGGAGCACTGTGAGGAAAGGAGTCATGGATCAATGTGATGACAGGGGTCATGGAGCTTTGTGATGACAACGGTCATGGATCATTGTGATGACAGTGGTCATGGAGCTTTGTGATGACAAGCGTCATGGATCATTGTGATGACAGGGGTCATGGAGCTTTGTGATGACAAGGGTCATGGATCATTGTGATGACAGGGGTCATGGAGCTTTGTGATGACAAGGTTCATGGAGCATTGTGATGACACGGTCAAGGAACATTGCGATGACAAGAATTCTGGAGCATTGTGATGAAAGGGCATGGAGCATTGTGATTAAAGGTGACAAGGAGCATTGTGATGATATGGGCAGAGACCTTTGTGATGACAGGGGTCATGGAGCATTGTGATGAAAAGTGCCATCGAATATTGTGCTGACAGGGATCATGGAGCATTTTGGTAAGAGAGGCCTTGGAGATTTGTGAAGGCAGGCGTCATGGGGCATTGTGATGACAGCGGTCTTGGAGCATTGTGATGAAAGGGGTCATGGAGCACTGTGATTACAGGAGCCATGGAGCATTGTGAATACAAAGACTATGGAGCATTGAGACGACAGGGTTCATGGAGCATTGTGATGAAAGTGATCATGGATCATTGTGATGACAAGTGTCCTGGAACCTTGTGATGACACGGTTCATGGAGCATTGTGATGACAAGGACCATGGCGAATTGTGATGACATCTGTCATGGGGCATTGTGATGACAGTGGTCATCTAGAATTGTGATGAAAGTTATCATGGAGCACTGTGATGACAGGGGCCATGGAACATTGTGATGACAAAGGCCATGGAGCATTGTGATGACAAGTGTCATGGGGCATTTTGATGACATTGGCATGGAGCATTATGATGACAAGAGTTCTGGAGCATTTTGATGACAAGGGCATGGAGAATTGTGATGACAGGGGCCATGGAACATTGTGATGACAAAGGCCATGGAACATTGTGATGACAAGTGTCATGGGGCATTTTGATGACATTGGCATGGAGCATTATGATGACAAGAGTTCTGGAGCATTTTGATGACAAGGGCATGGAGCATTGTGATGACAGGGCCCATGGATCATTGCGATGAAAAGGGCAGGGAACCCTGTGATGACTGGGTTCATGGAGCATTGTGATGAAAGGGGCAATGGAGCATTGAGATGACAGTCGTCATGAGGCATGGTGATGACACTGGTCATGGAGCATTGTGATCAAAGAGATCATGGAGCAATATGATAACAGGGGCCATGGAGCATTGTGATGACAGGTGTATTGGAGCATTGTGATGAAAGGAGTCATGGATCATTGTGATGACATGTGTCCTGGAACACTGTGATGACACAGTTCATCGAGTATTGTGATGACAAGGGTCATAGCGAATTGTGATGACAGGTGTCATGGGGCATTGTGATGACATTGATCATCTAGGAATTGTGATGAAATGTATCATGGAGCACTGTGATGACTGGGGGCATGAAGCATTGTTATGAAAATTGTCCTGGATTATGTGATGACAGCAGTCATGGAGAATTGTGATGACAGGGATTATGCAGCATTGTGTTGACAAGGCTATTTACTATTGTGATGACAATGGTCATGGAGCAATGTGATGAAAGTTTTCATGGAACATCGTGATGAAAAGTGCCTGGGAGCATTGTGACGATAAAGGCCATGGAGCATTGTGATGACAAGTGTCATGGAGCATTGTAATGAAAGGTTTCATTGTGCACTGTGATGACAAGGGGGATGGAGTATTGTGATGAAACTGGTCCTGGAGCATTGTGATAACAGAAGCCGTGGAGCATTGTGATGACAGGCATCATGGAGCATTGTGAAGAAAGGGACGATGGGGAATTGTAATGACAATAGAGAAATGTGATGAAAATGGTCAGCGAGCATAGTGATTAAAGTGGTCATTGAGAATTGTGATGAAAAGCGACATAGAGCATTGTGATGACAAAGGTCAGGGAGAACTGTGATGACAAGGGCCATGGAGCATGGTGATGCCACGGTCATGGAACATTGTGATGACAAGAAGTCTGGAGCATTGTGAGGAAAAAGGCATGGAGCATTTTGATTATAGGGGACATGGAACATTGTGATGACAAAGGCCATGGAGCACTGTGGTGACGGGTGTCATGGAGCATTGAGATGAAACGGGTCATGGACCATTATGATGACAGTGGTCATGGAGAATTGTGATGACAGTGGCCACGGGGAATTTGGATGAAAGACGTACTGGAGCATTTTGAGGAAATGTTTCATGGAGACTTGTGATGACAAGGGCAGTTGAGCATCATGATGACAGGGGTCATGGGGCATTGTGCTGAAAGCGGTCATGGAGCATTGCGATGAAAAGCGCTATGGAGCATTGTGATGACAAGGGCCATGGAGCAATGTGAATACAAGGGACATGGAGCCTTGTGATGACAAGGTTCATGGATCATTGTTAAAACAGATATCTTTGGGCATTGTGATGACAGGGGCATGGAGCATTTTTATGTAAGTTGCCATGGACAATTGTGATGAAAGGGATCATGTGGATTTGTAATGACAAGGGCCATGGAGCATTGGGATGAAACAAATCTTGGGGTATTTTGATGAGAGTTGTCATGGAACATTGCGATGAAAAGCACCAAGGAACATTGTGATGACAAGGGCCATCGAGCATTGTGATGACAAGTGTCATGGAGCATTGTGATGACAGGTGTCATGGAGCATCGTGATGACAAATGCCATGGAGAATTGTGATAAAATGTGGCATTGGGCAATGTGATGAAAGGGGTCATGGAGTACTGTGATTACAGGGGCCATGGAGCGTTGTGATAACAAGTGACATGGAGAATAGTGATGACAGGCGTCATAGAGCATTGTGATGACAAGTGCCATTTAGCATTTTGATGACCGGAGTCATCAGGCATTGTGTTGACAGGAGTCACGGAGCATTGTGATGACATGGGCCATGGAACATTGTGAAGACAAGATTCATGGAGCATTGTGATGACACGGGCATGAAGCATGGTGATGAAAACAGACCTGGAGCATTGTGATGACAAGGGCATGGAGCATTGTGATTACAGGAGACATGGAACATTGTGATGTTATTGGCAGGGATCATTGTGATTACAGGGATCATAGAGCCTTATGATGACAACTGTCATGCAATATTGGGCTGACACAGATCATGGAGCATTTTGATGAGAGTGGCCTTGGAGCACAGTGATGAGAAACGTCATGGGTCATTACGGTGACAGTGGTCAAGGAGCATTGTGATGAAAGTGTTCATGGAGCAATGCGATTATCGGGACAATGGAACATTGGGAATACAAAGGCCATGGAGCATTGAGATAACAGAGTTCATGGGGCATTGTGATGAATGTTGTCATGGATCTCTTTGATGACAAGTGTCCTGAAACCTAGTGATGACACGGTTCATACAGCATTGAGATAACAAGGGCCAAGGCGAATTGTGATGACACGTGTCTTGCGGCATTGTGATGACATTGGTCACCTTGCATTGTGATGACAATGGTCATGTAGAATTTTGATTAAAGTTATCATGGATCACTGTGATGCCAAAGGCCAAGGAACATTTTGATGACAAATGTCATTGAGCAATGGGATGACACGGGAATGGAGTATTATGCTGACAAGTGTTCTGGAGCATTGTGATTACAGGGGCCATGGAGCATTGTGATGACAAAGGCATGGAGCATTGTGATGACAGCCGTCATTGAGCATTGTGATTACAAGACCATGAGGCATTGTGATGACAGGGGCCTTGGAGTATTGTGATGACAATTGTCATCAAGCATAGTGATGACAGGGGTCATAGAGCATTGTGATGAGAAAGACCATGGAGCATGGTGATGACAGAGGCCATGGAACATTGTGGTGACAAGGCCATGTACCACTGTGATTACAAGGGTCATGGAGCATTGTGATGACAAGAGCAGGGAACCTTGTGGTGACCAGGGTCATGGAGACTTTTGATGACAACTTTCATGGAACGTTGTGATGACAGGGTTCATGGACCATTGTGTTGAAAGGGAACATGGAGCAGTGTGATTACAGGGTCCATGGAACATTGTGAATACATAGGCCATGGAACAATGTGATGACAGGGGTCATGTAGCATTGTGATGACAGGGTCATGGAGCATTGTGATTACAGGTTTTAAGGGGCACTGTGATGACAGGGGGCATGGAGCATTGTGATGAAAATTGTCCTGGAGCATTGTGATGACAGCGGTCACAGAGAGTTGGGATGAAAGGTATCATGCAGCATTGTGATGACAACTGTCATGGATCATTTTGATGACAGGGGTCATGGATTATTCTGATAACAAGGTTCATAAAGCAATTTGATGACATGGGTCATGGAGCATTGTGTTGACACGGGCATGGAGCATTGTAATGATAGGATATCTGGAGCACTGTGATGAAAAGGGGATGGAGCATTTTGATGACAGGGTCCAAGGAGCATTGTGCTGACAATGGCATGGAGCATTGTGATGAAAAGGGTACTGGAGCACTGTGAGGAAAGGAGTCATGGATCAATGTGATGACAGGGGTCATGGAGCTTTGTGATGACAACGGTCATGGAGCATTGTGATGACAGTGGTCATGGAGCTTTGCGATGACAAGCGTCATGGATCATTGTGATGACAGGGGTCATGGAGCTTTGTGATGACAAGGGTCATGGATCATTGTGATGACAGGGGTCATGGAGCTTTGTGATGACAAGGTTCATGGAGCATTGTGATGACACGGTCAAGGAACATTGCGATGACAAGAATTCTGGAGCATTGTGATGAAAAGGCATGGAGCATTGTGATTAAAGGTGACAAGGAGCATTGTGAAGATATGGGCAGAGAACTTTGTGATGACAGGGGTCATGGAGCATTGTGATGAAAAGTGCCATCGAATATTGTGCTGACAGGGATCATGGAGCATTTTGGTAAGAGAGGCCTTGGAGATTTGTGAAGGCAGGCGTCATGGGGCATTGTGATGACAGCGGTCTTGGAGCATTGTGATGAAAGGGGTCATGGAGCTCTGTGATTACAGGAGCCATGGAGCATTGTGAATACAAAGACTATGGAGCATTGAGACGACAGGGTTCATGGAGCATTGTGATGAAAGTGATCATGGATCATTGTGATGACAAGTGTCCTGGAACCTTGTGATGACACGGTTCATGGAGCATTGTGATGACAAGGACCATGGCGAATTGTGATGACATCTGTCATGGGGCATTGTGATGACAGTGGTCATCTAGAATTGTGATGAAAGTTATCATGGAGCACTGTGATGACAGGGGCCATGGAACATTGTGATGACAAAGGCCATGGAGCATTGTGATGACAAGTGTCATGGGGCATTTTGATGACATTGGCATGGAGCATTATGATGACAAGAGTTCTGGAGCATTTTGATGACAAGGGCATGGGGAATTGTGATGACAAGGGCCATGGAGCATTGCGATGAAAAGGGCAGGGAACACTGTGATGACTGGGTTCATGGAGCATTGTGATGAAAGGGGCAATGGAGCATTGAGATGACAGGCGTCATGAGGCATGGTGATGACACTGGTCATGGAGCATTGTGATCAAAGGGATCATGGAGCAATATGATAACAGGGGCCATGGAGCATTGTGATGACAGGTGTATTGGAGCATTGTGATGAAAGGAGTCATGGATCATTGTGATGACATGTGTCCTGGAACACTGTGATGACACAGTTCATCGAGTATTGTGATGACAAGGGTCATAGCGAATTGTGATGACAGGTGTCATGGGGCATTGTGATGACATTGATCATCTAGGAATTGTGATGAAATGTATCATGGAGCACTGTGATGACTGGGGGCATGAAGCATTGTTATGAAAATTGTCCTGGATTATGTGATGACAGCAGTCATGGAGAATTGTGATGACAGGGATTATGCAGCATTGTGTTGACAAGGCTATGGACTATTGTGATGACAATGGTCATGGAGCAATGTGATGAAAGTTTTCATGGAACATCGTGATGAAAAGTGCCTGGGAGCATTGTGACGATAAAGGCCATGGAGCATTGTGATGACAAGTGTCATGGAGCATTGTAATGAAAGGTTTCATTGTGCACTGTGATGACAAGGGGGATGGAGTATTGTGATGAAACTGGTCCTGGAGCATTGTGATAACAGAAGCCGTGGAGCATTGTGATGACAGGCATCATGGAGCATTGTGAAGAAAGGGACGATGGGGAATTGTAATGACAATAGAGAAATGTGATGAAAATGGTCAGCGAGCATAGTGATTAAAGTGGTCATTGAGAATTGTGATGAAAAGCGACATAGAGCATTGTGATGACAAAGGTCAGGGAGAACTGTGATGACAAGGGCCATGGAGCATGGTGATGCCACGGTCATGGAACATTGTGATGACAAGAAGTCTGGAGCATTGTGAGGAAAAAGGCATGGAGCATTTTGATTATAGGGGACATGGAACATTGTGATGACAAAGGCCATGGAGCACTGTGGTGACGGGTGTCATGGAGCATTGAGATGAAACGGGTCATGGACCATTATGATGACAGTGGTCATGGAGAATTGTGATGACAGTGGCCACGGGGAATTTGGATGAAAGGCGTACTGGAGCATTTTGAGGAAATGTTTCATGGAGACTTGTGATGACAAGGGCAGTTGAGCATCATGATGACAGGGGTCATGGGGCATTGTGCTGAAAGCGGTCATGGAGCATTGCGATGAAAAGCGCTATGGAGCATTGTGATGACAAGGGCCATGGAGCAATGTGAATACAAGGGACATGGAGCCTTGTGATGACAAGGTTCATGGATCATTGTTAAAACAGATATCTTTGGGCATTGTGATGACAGGGGCATGGAGCATTTTTATGTAAGTTGCCATGGACAATTGTGATGAAAGGGATCATGTGGATTTGTAATGACAAGGGCCATGGAGCATTGGGATGAAACAAATCTTGGGGTATTTTGATGAGAGTTGTCATGGAACATTGCGATGAAAAGCACCAAGGAACATTGTGATGACAAGGGCCATCGAGCATTGTGATGACAAGTGTCATGGAGCATTGTGATGACAGGTGTCATGGAGCATCGTGATGACAAATGCCATGGAGAATTGTGATAAAATGTGGCATTGGGCAATGTGATGAAAGGGGTCATGGAGTACTGTGATTACAGGGGCCATGGAGCGTTGTGATAACAAGTGACATGGAGAATAGTGATGACAGGCGTCATAGAGCATTGTGATGACAAGTGCCATTTAGCATTTTGATGACAGGAGTCATCAGGCATTGTGTTGACAGGAGTCACGGAGCATTGTGATGACATGGGCCATGGAACATTGTGAAGACAAGATTCATGGAGCATTGTGATGACACGGGCATGAAGCATGGTGATGAAAACAGACCTGGAGCATTGTGATGACAAGGGCATGGAGCATTGTGATTACAGGAGACATGGAACATTGTGATGTTATTGGCAGGGATCATTGTGATTACAGGGATCATAGAGCCTTATGATGACAACTGTCATGCAATATTGGGCTGACACAGATCATGGAGCATTTTGATGAGAGTGGCCTTGGAGCACAGTGATGAGAAACGTCATGGGTCATTACGGTGACAGTGGTCAAGGAGCATTGTGATGAAAGTGTTCATGGAGCAATGCGATTATCGGGACAATGGAACATTGGGAATACAAAGGCCATGGAGCATTGAGATAACAGAGTTCATGGGGCATTGTGATGAATGTTGTCATGGATCTCTTTGATGACAAGTGTCCTGAAACCTAGTGATGACACGGTTCATACAGCATTGAGATAACAAGGGCCAAGGCGAATTGTGATGACACGTGTCTTGCGGCATTGTGATGACATTGGTCACCTTGCATTGTGATGACAATGGTCATGTAGAATTTTGATTAAAGTTATCATGGATCACTGTGATGCCAAAGGCCAAGGAACATTTTGATGACAAATGTCATTGAGCAATGGGATGACACGGGAATGGAGTATTATGCTGACAAGTGTTCTGGAGCATTGTGATTACAGGGGCCATGGAGCATTGTGATGACAAAGGCATGGAGCATTGTGATGACAGCCGTCATTGAGCATTGTGATTACAAGACCATGAGGCATTGTGATGACAGGGGCCTTGGAGTATTGTGATGACAATTGTCATCAAGCATAGTGATGACAGGGGTCATAGAGCATTGTGATGAGAAAGACCATGGAGCATGGTGATGACAGAGGCCATGGAACATTGTGGTGACAAGGCCATGTACCACTGTGATTACAAGGGTCATGGAGCATTGTGATGACAAGAGCAGGGAACCTTGTGGTGACCAGGGTCATGGAGACTTTTGATGACAACTTTCATGGAACGTTGTGATGACAGGGTTCATGGACCATTGTGTTGAAAGGGAACATGGAGCAGTGTGATTACAGGGTCCATGGAACATTGTGAATACATAGGCCATGGAACAATGTGATGACAGGGGTCATGTAGCATTGTGATGACAGGGTCATGGAGCATTGTGATTACAGGTTTTAAGGGGCACTGTGATGACAGGGGGCATGGAGCATTGTGATGAAAATTGTCCTGGAGCATTGTGATGACAGCGGTCACAGAGAGTTGGGATGAAAGGTATCATGCAGCATTGTGATGACAACTGTCATGGATCATTTTGATGACAGGGGTCATGGATTATTCTGATAACAAGGTTCATAAAGCAATTTGATGACATGGGTCATGGAGCATTGTGTTGACACGGGCATGGAGCATTGTAATGATAGGATATCTGGAGCACTGTGATGAAAAGGGGATGGAGCATTTTGATGACAGGGTCCAAGGAGCATTGTGCTGACAATGGCATGGAGCATTGTGATGAAAAGGGTACTGGAGCACTGTGAGGAAAGGAGTCATGGATCAATGTGATGACAGGGGTCATGGAGCTTTGTGATGACAACGGTCATGGAGCATTGTGATGACAGTGGTCATGGAGCTTTGCGATGACAAGCGTCATGGATCATTGTGATGACAGGGGTCATGGAGCTTTGTGATGACAAGGGTCATGGATCATTGTGATGACAGGGGTCATGGAGCTTTGTGATGACAAGGTTCATGGAGCATTGTGATGACACGGTCAAGGAACATTGCGATGACAAGAATTCTGGAGCATTGTGATGAAAAGGCATGGAGCATTGTGATTAAAGGTGACAAGGAGCATTGTGAAGATATGGGCAGAGAACTTTGTGATGACAGGGGTCATGGAGCATTGTGATGAAAAGTGCCATCGAATATTGTGCTGACAGGGATCATGGAGCATTTTGGTAAGAGAGGCCTTGGAGATTTGTGAAGGCAGGCGTCATGGGGCATTGTGATGACAGCGGTCTTGGAGCATTGTGATGAAAGGGGTCATGGAGCTCTGTGATTACAGGAGCCATGGAGCATTGTGAATACAAAGACTATGGAGCATTGAGACGACAGGGTTCATGGAGCATTGTGATGAAAGTGATCATGGATCATTGTGATGACAAGTGTCCTGGAACCTTGTGATGACACGGTTCATGGAGCATTGTGATGACAAGGACCATGGCGAATTGTGATGACATCTGTCATGGGGCATTGTGATGACAGTGGTCATCTAGAATTGTGATGAAAGTTATCATGGAGCACTGTGATGACAGGGGCCATGGAACATTGTGATGACAAAGGCCATGGAGCATTGTGATGACAAGTGTCATGGGGCATTTTGATGACATTGGCATGGAGCATTATGATGACAAGAGTTCTGGAGCATTTTGATGACAAGGGCATGGGGAATTGTGATGACAAGGGCCATGGAGCATTGCGATGAAAAGGGCAGGGAACACTGTGATGACTGGGTTCATGGAGCATTGTGATGAAAGGGGCAATGGAGCATTGAGATGACAGGCGTCATGAGGCATGGTGATGACACTGGTCATGGAGCATTGTGATCAAAGGGATCATGGAGCAATATGATAACAGGGGCCATGGAGCATTGTGATGACAGGTGTATTGGAGCATTGTGATGAAAGGAGTCATGGATCATTGTGATGACATGTGTCCTGGAACACTGTGATGACACAGTTCATCGAGTATTGTGATGACAAGGGTCATAGCGAATTGTGATGACAGGTGTCATGGGGCATTGTGATGACATTGATCATCTAGGAATTGTGATGAAATGTATCATGGAGCACTGTGATGACTGGGGGCATGAAGCATTGTTATGAAAATTGTCCTGGATTATGTGATGACAGCAGTCATGGAGAATTGTGATGACAGGGATTATGCAGCATTGTGTTGACAAGGCTATGGACTATTGTGATGACAATGGTCATGGAGCAATGTGATGAAAGTTTTCATGGAACATCGTGATGAAAAGTGCCTGGGAGCATTGTGACGATAAAGGCCATGGAGCATTGTGATGACAAGTGTCATGGAGCATTGTAATGAAAGGTTTCATTGTGCACTGTGATGACAAGGGGGATGGAGTATTGTGATGAAACTGGTCCTGGAGCATTGTGATAACAGAAGCCGTGGAGCATTGTGATGACAGGCATCATGGAGCATTGTGAAGAAAGGGACGATGGGGAATTGTAATGACAATAGAGAAATGTGATGAAAATGGTCAGCGAGCATAGTGATTAAAGTGGTCATTGAGAATTGTGATGAAAAGCGACATAGAGCATTGTGATGACAAAGGTCAGGGAGAACTGTGATGACAAGGGCCATGGAGCATGGTGATGCCACGGTCATGGAACATTGTGATGACAAGAAGTCTGGAGCATTGTGAGGAAAAAGGCATGGAGCATTTTGATTATAGGGGACATGGAACATTGTGATGACAAAGGCCATGGAGCACTGTGGTGACGGGTGTCATGGAGCATTGAGATGAAACGGGTCATGGACCATTATGATGACAGTGGTCATGGAGAATTGTGATGACAGTGGCCACGGGGAATTTGGATGAAAGGCGTACTGGAGCATTTTGAGGAAATGTTTCATGGAGACTTGTGATGACAAGGGCAGTTGAGCATCATGATGACAGGGGTCATGGGGCATTGTGCTGAAAGCGGTCATGGAGCATTGCGATGAAAAGCGCTATGGAGCATTGTGATGACAAGGGCCATGGAGCAATGTGAATACAAGGGACATGGAGCCTTGTGATGACAAGGTTCATGGATCATTGTTAAAACAGATATCTTTGGGCATTGTGATGACAGGGGCATGGAGCATTTTTATGTAAGTTGCCATGGACAATTGTGATGAAAGGGATCATGTGGATTTGTAATGACAAGGGCCATGGAGCATTGGGATGAAACAAATCTTGGGGTATTTTGATGAGAGTTGTCATGGAACATTGCGATGAAAAGCACCAAGGAACATTGTGATGACAAGGGCCATCGAGCATTGTGATGACAAGTGTCATGGAGCATTGTGATGACAGGTGTCATGGAGCATCGTGATGACAAATGCCATGGAGAATTGTGATAAAATGTGGCATTGGGCAATGTGATGAAAGGGGTCATGGAGTACTGTGATTACAGGGGCCATGGAGCGTTGTGATAACAAGTGACATGGAGAATAGTGATGACAGGCGTCATAGAGCATTGTGATGACAAGTGCCATTTAGCATTTTGATGACAGGAGTCATCAGGCATTGTGTTGACAGGAGTCACGGAGCATTGTGATGACATGGGCCATGGAACATTGTGAAGACAAGATTCATGGAGCATTGTGATGACACGGGCATGAAGCATGGTGATGAAAACAGACCTGGAGCATTGTGATGACAAGGGCATGGAGCATTGTGATTACAGGAGACAT